>NC_029772.3:59964661-59964835 GCF_000817695.3 Arachis duranensis | reverse complement strand
ACCAGCTTAGCTTTCAGGGTCTCAAACGCCTGCAGACACTCCTTATCAAAGATAAATGGCGTGTCAGCAGCTAGCAGATTATTTAGAGGTTTGGCAATTTTTGAGAAATCCTTTATAAACCTCCTATAGAATCCTGCATGCCCCAGAAAGCTTCTGATTGCCTTAACATTGGCT
>NC_029772.3:59964140-59964381 GCF_000817695.3 Arachis duranensis | reverse complement strand
ATCAGAGAAAATTGAGAGCATGCACCTTTGAAAGGTTGCAGGTGCATTGCACAGGCCAAATGGCATCCTTCTGTATGCAAATCTCCAGATGGACATGTGAATGCCGTTTTCTCTTGATCCTGGGGATCTACTGCAATTTGGTTATAACCTGAATATCCATCCAGGAAGCAGTAGTATTCATGACCTGCTAGTCTTTCTAACATCTGGTCTATGAATGGTAAAGGAAAATGATCCTTTCTGC
>NC_029772.3:59962249-59962648 GCF_000817695.3 Arachis duranensis | reverse complement strand
GACGTCAATGAGGGTTCGGCCAGTTGCTAGGAAAGGTCTTCCTAGAATGAGAGTTGCACTCTTGTGCTCCTCCATTTCCAGAACCACAAAGTCAGTAAGAAAGGCAAATGGCCGAACCTTGACAATCATGTCTTCAATCACGCCTGATGGGTATTTAATGGAGCCATCAGCAAGTTGAAGACATATCCGGGTTGGTTTGACTTCTTCAGTCAAACCAAGCTTTGTGATAATAGATGCAGTTATTAGGTTGATACTTGCCCCATGGTCAAATAGAGCTTGCTTGGTGCAATTACCCTCTAATGTGCATGGTATCATGAAGCTCCCAGGATCTTTAAGCTTCTCAGGTAAGCTTTTCAGAATGACTGCACTGCATTCTTCAGTGAGGTAAACTTTTTTAGT
>NC_029772.3:59961455-59962033 GCF_000817695.3 Arachis duranensis | reverse complement strand
TATTCCTCAACCTTAGTTGCTGCAGGTTTATTACCTACAGAAGTGGGTTGGGAAGCCTTTTTAGAAGGGTTGTTATCAGCACTTTTATGTGACTGATCCCCCACTGGTGTTTGAATGCCAGGGGTGGAAGCTGGAGTGGCGTTAGACGCCAATTCCTTATTTGTTTCTGGCGTCTGAATGCCAGAACTGTGCTCCCTTTGGGCGTTCAACGCCAGATTCATGCTTGTTTCTGGCGTTGAACGCCAGGAATGAGCATGGTTTGGGCGTTCAGCGCCAGCCTTATTCCTCTCTAGGCTCTGATTGTCCTCAGAGGGATTTTGAGTGGCCATTTGTTCATTTCTTGGCTTCCTGCTGCTTTGAAGTGAGGTATTTAATGTTTTTCCACTTCTTAATTGAACTGCTTGGCATTTTTCTGTTATTTGTTTTGAAAGTTGCTTTTCTGTTTGCTTTAACTGTACTTCCATATTCCTGTTAGCCATTCTTGTTTCCTGTAGTATTTCCTTGAATTCGGCTAGCTGCTGAGTTAGAAAGTCTAATTGCTGATTAAACTCATTAGCCTGATCCACCGGACTGAGTTC
>NC_029772.3:59959668-59961415 GCF_000817695.3 Arachis duranensis | reverse complement strand
ATAGTAGAAGATGTCTAATTGCACCCACTCTGAAAATATTTCAGAGGGGCATTTTCTCAGCATCTCTCTGTATCTCTCCCAGGCATCATAAAGGGATTAATTATCTCCTTGTTTGAAGCCTTGGATGCTCAGCCTTAGCTGTGTCATCCGTTTTGGAGGAAAGTAGTGATTCAGAAATTTTTCTGACAGCTGTTTCCATGTCTTTATGCTGTTCTTAGGTTGGTTATTTAACCATCTCTTAGCTTGATCTTTTACAGCAAATGGAAACAGTAGTAATCTGTAGACATCCTAATCTACTTCCTTATCATGCACTGTGCCAACAATTTGTAAGAACTATGCCAGAAACTCAGTAGGTTCTTCCTGTGGAAGACCAGAATACTGGCAATTTTGCTACACCATGATAATGAGTTGAGGATTCAACTCAAAGCTACTGACTCCGATTGAGGGTATACAGATACTACTCCCATATGAAGCAGTAGTGGGGTTAGCATATGACCCCAGAGTCCTCCTGGACTGTGCATTTCCACTTAGTTCTATGATGGAGCAAAGGAGATGGTATAGATGTTGCTATTGTCCGTTTTATTTAATTTATTATATAAAGAAAATTGATTTTCGAAATTATAAAATAAAAAAAAAAATCAAAATAAAAAAAATAAATAGAGAGAGAAAATAAAAAAATTGAAAACTTTTATGAAAATTTTCGAAAATTGAGGAGAGAGAAAGTAGTTAGGATATTTTTGAAAAAGATGTATTTTTTTTTTGAATTTTGAATTTTATGATGAAAGAGAAAAACACACAAAAGACACAAGACTTAAAATTTTTAGATCTAATGCTCCTTATTTTCGAAATTTTTGGAGGGAAAACACCAAGGAACACCAAACTTAAAAATTTTAAGATCAAAACACAAGAAAGACTCAAGAACACCTTGAAGATTCACAAGAACACCACGAACAAAAGAAAGAACACCAAACTTAAAATTTTTAGATTACCAAGATAAAATTTCGAAAATTAAGGAAGGATCAACAAGAAAACACCAAACTTAAAGTTTGGCACAAGATTAAATCAAGAAAAATTATTTTTGAAGAAAAGATTTTAAAAAGAAGATACCCAATTGCCAAGAACATAAGCCAACGCTCTAGCCAACTGAGCTAAAAATGTAATGTATTTTAAAGATGTATTATTTTTATAGATAAGAATAAATTTTTTGAAAACTAATGTTTTGAAAAAGCACAAGAAAAACAAGAAAAGACACGGAACAAGACAAATCAAAGATCAAACAAGAAAAATTGACAAGAACAATGTGAAGATCAAGGAAAAGCAAGAACATGCAATTCGAAAAATTAAAAGACAAGGAAAAACATGCAATTGACACCAAACTTAGAACAAGACACTAAACTCACGAAAATTAGAAATTGATAAAGTAAAATAATATATTTTTGAAAAATTTTTGAGAAGGGAATAAAGGACTCAGAATTTAATGACTCTATAACAACAAAAATAAATTATTCCTAATCTAAGCAACAAAATAAACCTTTAGTTGTTCAAACTTGAATAATCCCCAGCAACGGCGCCAAAAACTTGGTGCACGAAATTGCAATCACACTTTTTGCAATCCGCACAACTAACCAGCAAGTGCACTGGGTCGTCCAAGTAATACCTTACGTGAGTAAGGGTTGATCCCACGAAAATTATTAGTTTGAAGCAATCTATGTTTATTTTATTAATCTTAGTCAGGATGCCAATAAGG
>NC_029772.3:59957398-59958151 GCF_000817695.3 Arachis duranensis | reverse complement strand
GTCTGTGGCATGTATGTATCCGGTGGTAATACTGGAAGACAGAGTGCTTTGGGCCACGGCCAAGACTCATAAAGTAGCTATCTTCAAGAATCATCATACTTAACTAGGAGAATCAATAACACTATCTGGATTCTGAGTTCTTATAGAAGCCCATCATTCTGAATTTCAAAGGATAAAGTGAGATGCCAAAACTGTTCAGAGGCAAAAAGCTAAGGCCCCGCTCATTTAATAATATTGATCTTCATAGATGTTTTTGGAATTCATTGCATATTCTCTTCTTTTTATCTTATTTGATTTTCAGTTGCTTCGAGACAAGCAACAATTAAGTTTGGTGTTGTGATGAGCGGATAATTTGTACGCTTTTTGGCATTGTTTTTAGTATATTTTTAGTATATTTTAGTTAGTTTTTATTATATTTTTATTAGTTTTTAGTTAAAATTCACTTTTCTGGACTTTACTATGAGTTTGTGTGTTTTTCTGTGATTTCAGGTATTTTCTGACTGAAATTGAGGGACTTGAGCAAAAATCTGATTCAGAGACTGAAAAGGACTGCAGATGCTGTTAGATTTTGACCTCCCTGCACTCGAAGTGGATTTTCTGGAGCTAAAGAAGCCCAATTGGCGCGCTCTCAACTGCGTTGGAAAGTAGACATCCTGGGCTTTCCATAAATGTATAATAGTCCATACTTTGTTCGAGATTCGATGACCCAAACAGGCGTTCCAAAACAGCTCAAGAATTCTGGCGTAAAACGCC
>NC_029772.3:59940003-59957236 GCF_000817695.3 Arachis duranensis | reverse complement strand
GAAGTGGATTTTTATGTCATTTACTCATTTCTGTAAACCCTAGCTACTAGTTCTCTATAAGTAGGATCTTTTGCTATTGTACTTGAGTCTTTTGATCACTTGAATCTTTTGATCATGTTTTTATGATTGAACCCTCTTTGGGAGGCTGGCCATTCGGACATGCTTAGACCTTGTTCTTATGTATTTTCAACGGTGGAGTTTCTACACACCATAGATTAAGGTGTGGAGATCTGCTGTACCTCGAGTATTAATGCAATTACTATTGTTCTTCTATTCAATTCAACTTATTCTTGTTCTAAGATATTCATTCACACCCAAGAACTTGATGAATGTGATGATTATGTGACGTTCATCATCATTCTCACCTATGAACGCGCGTGATTGACAACCACCTTCGTTCTACATGCAACCGAACTTGAATGTGTATCTCTTAGATTCCCCAACAGAATCTTCGTGGTATAATGACAACGGTGAAACCCTACATACAGCTTGCCATGGAAAGGAGTAAGAAGGATTGGATGAAGACAGTAGGAAAGCAGAGAGACGGAAGGGACAAAGCATCTCCATATGCTTATCTGAAATTCTCACCAATGAATTGCATAAGTATCTCTATCTTTATTTTATGCTTTATTCATAAATCAGTCATAACCATTTGAATCTGCCTGACTGAGATTTACAAGATGACCATAGCTTGCTTCATACCAACAATCTCCGTGGGATCGACCCTTACTCGCGTAAGGTTTATTACTTGGATGACCCAGTGCACTTGCTGGTTAATTGTGCGAAGTTGTGATAAAGAGTTGAGATTGCAATTGAGCGTACCATGTTGATGGCGCCATTGATGATCACAATTTCGTGCACCACTAGGAGCCTTGAAGAATAGGGAAAATAAAAATCGCGAAATAAAAGCGCAACGCTCAAGGAACGAGTCAACTTGAGTGTTAAGAAAACTATAACTAATAAACATAAGATAATGAAAGTAGGAATAGAGTGCCAAAGATACAAAATAGCAAGCTCCTAACTCAGTCCGCGAAGTCAAGACTGGCCGGAGAATATTTACACATATATACATACATATCCAAAACCCAAATGTACATAAACACAATCTTGCCTCTCCATAAACCTCTATGAGGATCAAAAAGAATAAGTTATGTGAAGAGAAATCTAAGTACATATATATACATCATAGTACAACAAAATAACCCCGTAACCACTTCACCCCAGGTATCTAGATGCCTAGTAAGATGCCTCTCGACCTGCATCTGAAAAACAACAACATAGTATGGAATGAGAACCGGAGGTTCTCAGTATGGTAAAAGTACCACATACATAAGATATAAGGTCCTGGGAATGCCAGAGGCAATCCTAGAACACTGACACTCAGATTATAGAGCTTAAAGTATTAAACAGGAGCCATAAAAGATGGTTTTCTAAAAATATTAGAGCCTAACTTAACTTAACCTTAAATTTAAATTCCATACTGCCATTCCTCCATATCTCCAACTCCATCATGCATTTCACATACAAATAAAAAGATAAAGGCAAGCACAAGAAGGTTACAAATACTGCAGGTAACAAATATACATTTACTATGGCAAGTACATTTAGGCACACCCAGTTAAAGCACAAACAAGTAATTCAAGTAATATCCATATGATGCATGCCTGTCCTATGGCTGATGAGGCTCATCTGTCGATTATTCAGCCAACCCAACAAGTCCGAAAACCTTAGACTGTCCCTCGGCGTGCATCCCCAAGAGTCTTTACATAGCTTTTTCTCAAATAATCAATATTGTTCTATGGGGGATACATTCTCGGGAAATTATAGGGCCCGGTCACCCTTACGTCGTAGGGTCAACAGAGTATTGAGTTTTCAACCTGGTACACCTGGTAGCAAGCCACGATACTTTATCCAGGGAATCTCGTGTCTATGATCATTAAATCATTCAAGCCAAATTTCATACATAATCTTTCATTCGAATATCCAATCAAATATCATATATGACATATCCGCAACATCTCATAATCAATTCATCACTTTTCAACTTTACTTCACCTTCAAGTTATCCTCATTTTTTAACTTCATCTGATTATCAGGTTTAACTCTATTATTTATGACCAATAGAATGAAAATAGAGGTTTAGTAGTTTGAAATAGGTTAAAAACCTTAAAAATCATGTTTGCTGGAACATGTGCCACGCGTACGCGTGGGATCGTAAAAATGCAGCTCGCGCATCCCTTGTCATGCGTACGTGTAGGTGGATACCTTGCCCACGCGTACGCGTGGGCCACGCGTACGCGTGGGCGTACTTTTTTTCAAAAACCAACTGCAGTTCAACCAGAGAGCTGCAACCTTACAATTTTTAGCTGCATCATCACATATTTGTCACCCAAACTTCTGACGGGCATAACTCAATTGTTTTATATCGTTTTCCTTCAATTTTTCGAACGGCATAAACTTCATGGATCCAATTTTCATTTTAAAACAAATTGGAAGCAAATTGAGGGTCTGGAAGCCAAGTTATACCTCGCCGAAATTTGGCCAAAAACTAACTTGTTAGAAAAACTTGCAAAACCTCTTTCCTCATTTAAACAATTCTCATGCTCCCAATACATTCACCTGTACATACTAACATCAATAAGTCCTATTTCCTCAATACCATATCCACCATAAACATCATACTTCACACCCACAATTATCACATATACACAAGCTAAAACCACCAACAATAATTGCATATATACAAGTCAAGTCTCACAATCAAACCCTAGTTTATGAATTACACATTTGTGTCCTCAACTTATTGATTAACATTTCATTAATCCTTCAACTAATCAATACCACATTAATCCATATTTAATAACAAAACACTGAACCACAATATACACATACGTTCTAACTTATCCTATGGTCATCTAGCATAAGTTTTCACAGAACCTTACATATTAAATGCAATAAACCTAAACCATACCTTGGCTGATTTCACGTAACGACCAAATCAATTTATTCAAAATCATGGCAGCCCCTCAAAATTCAACAAACTCTAAGCTCAGCTTCCTCTAAGCTCAAATATTCACAATTTCAAACTCCAATTATTTATTCACAACCTAATACACATTTATAACACACATATATCCAATTTAATACTCAAAGCTCAAATTCAATGAAATTAAAATAGAATTATCATATCCTCACCTTATCCAAGCTTCACATAAGCAAGAGTGAATGTTTCTCTCAAGCTAATTGGATACTAAAACATCAGAAATCAAAGAAATTCAACTTCCTACTCAATAGTTCAAGAATTGGGGGAAGAAAAGGCTGAGGGTGAAATAACAAGTTACTTATGAATTTGTTCTGGTAGAAAGGTAGAGCTCGACGTGGTGAACACGAGGTTGTAAACGGTGCGACGATCGGAGCTCAGACGGAGAAGTTACAGGAGTTGGAAATTTACATGAGGGTTATGGGAGTGTTTCGTTCTTCTTCTCCCTAGGAAGCTTTTAGCTTCGTGTTGCTGAAATGAGGAAAAGGCAATGCTTGGGTTCATTTAATAGGTCGGTCCGGTTGATCGACGGCCCAGTTTGGGCCCGATTCAACCGGTTTGGCCCATTCGGTCCAATCTTGAACCGATTTCTTTGAAATTAGTGTCGAAATTCTCGTTTCGATGAGCTCTATCCTAATTTGATATAATATTCACATTTATAATCTTTCTTATTAAAAACTAATTTATTGGCTAATTATCTACTAATTTATCGGGGTTTACATCCTACCCACCTAACAAAGAATTTTGCCCTCAAAATTCAAATTCAGTTACCTGAAAAGAGATGTGGGTAGTCCTTTCGCATATCTGATTCGAGTTACCAAGTATGTTCCTCGATACCAGCTCGACTCCAAGCTACTTTTACCAATGATACTTCCTTTCCGCGTAATCATTTAATACTAGTGTCATCAATTCTCACCGGAGTTACTGGAAGTGTTAGATCTTCTCTTATTTGGATTGGTTCCGGTTCCAGAACATGACTTGCATCAGGAGTATACTTCCGAAGCTGTGACACATGAAACACATTGTGCAAGTTTGAAAGATACGGCGGTAAGGCAATTCTATAAGCCACTGGCCCAATTCTCTTCAAGATCTCAAACAGTCCAATATAACGGGGATTCAGTTTCTTGGTCTTAATAGCTCTTCCCACTCCAGTGGTTGGTGTAACTGTCAGAAAGACATGTTCTCCTTCTTCGAACTCCAAGGGCTTTTGCCTCTGATCAGCATAGCTCTTCTGGTGGCTTTGGGCTATATGCATCTGGCTACGAATCTTCTTTATCTGTTCAGTGATTTCAGCTATCATCTCAGGCCCGAACAAACTTCGTTCTCTAGTTTCATACCAACATAGCAGAGATTGACATTTTCTATCTTACAGAGCCTCATATGGAGCCATTCCGATGCTCGAATGATAGCTATTACTATAATCAAATTCCATGAATGGCATATATCGATCCCAACTCGCCGGCTGATCTAAAACACAAGCTCTTAGCATATTCTCCAAGGTCTGAATAGTTCTCTCTGACTGACCATCTGTCTGAGGGTGATACACAGTCCTCAAACTTAACTGAGTCCCAAATGCATGCTGAAAAGCTCCCCAGAACCTTGATGTAAAGTGAGGATCTTTGTCAGATATAATGGTAGAAGGCACGCCATGCAACCTGATAATCTCTTTAATTTACATTCGAGCTAATTCTTCCATTGTGCAAATTTTTCGAATAGGAAGAAAGTGAGCTGATTTTGTCAGTCGGTCCACAGCTACCCAAATAGCTTCACAACCAGACTGGGTTTTAGGCAAACCTATCACAAAATCCATTGCAATACTCTCCCATTTTAATTGTGGAATCTCTAAAGGTTGAAGGGTTCCTGATGGTCTTTGATACTCAATCTTAACCTTCTGGCACATTAAACATTTAGACACGTGCAATGCCATATCATTCTTCATCCTTGGCCACCAGAACATCGTTTTCAGATCTTGATACATTTTGGTACTCCCTGGATGAATCGAGAATCCACTCTTATGAGCTTCCTTCAAGATACTCTATCGCAGGTCTCCAACATCTGGCACAACAATCCAGTTCTCAAACCTCCACAAACCATCCTGACCTTCTGACACTCTCCACTATTTTTCCTGTTCAACTGCTAGCAATACTTTACATAGCGTTTCACTATCCCAATGAGCCTTCAGAAGTTCTGATTTAAAATCACTTGAAATCTGCAATTGACTCAAACACAAAATTCCAGATTCTTCTCTAACTCCCAAATTTAAACATTGAAATGCCCTTAGTAACTCTTCTTCCCATAGCTTCATCCAAGCTGTATATAAAAACTTTCAACTCAAGGCGTCCGCCACAATGTTTGCTTTTCGTAGATAATAATTCAATTCAAAATCATAATCTTTCAGAAGCTCAATCCATCTCATCTGACGCATATTCAACTTTTTCTGCTCAAAGAGATATTTCAAACTCTTATGGTATGAGAAGACATGAAACTTAACGCCATAGAGATAATGTCTCCAGATTTTCAGAGCAAACACAACAGCAGCAAGCTCTAAATCGTGAGTCGGATAGTTCATCTCATGCGGCCTTAACTGCCGTGAGGCATATGCTACAACATTCTGATGCTGCATCAGAATGCACCCTAAACCCTTCAGTGATGCATCACAGTACACTTCAAACGGTTCACTTGGTTCAGGCAATACCAATATAGGTGCAGTAGTCAATCTGTGCTTCAATGCTTGAAAACTCTCCTCATACTTCGGAGTCCAGACAAAAGGCGTATCCTTCCTAGTCAACTTAGATAAAAGTAAGGCAAGCTGTGAAAATCCCTTAATGAATCTCTGTTAATATCCCACCAAACCTAGGAAACTCCTAATCTCTATCACTGAAATTGGTCGCTCCCAATTCATTACTGCTTCCACCTTAGCAGGATCCACGGCTATTCCCTGCTTACTTACCACGTGACCAAAAAACTCCACCTCACCCTTCCAGAACTCACATTTAGATAACTTAGCATATAACTTCCTGACTCTCAGAATTTGCAGGACAGTTCGCAAGTGATCAACATGCTCCTTTTCAGTCTTAGAGTAAACAAGAATATCATCAATAAAGACAATAAGAAACTTGTCCAGATACGGCCATAAGATTCTGTTCATATAATCCAAAAATACTGCCGGAGCATTAGTTAACCTAAAAGACAACACTGTATACTCATAATGACCATAACGCATCCTGAAAGCAGTTTTCAGAATATCCTCGTCTCTTACCCTTATTTGATGATACCCGGATTGGAGATCAATCTTAGAAAACACTCTTGCACCCTGTAACTGAACCATTAGGTCATTGATTCTAGGCAGCAGATATTTGTTCTTCACAATGATCTTATTCAATTGCAGATAATCGACACACAGGCGCATACTTCCGTCCTTCTTCTTTACATGTAATACTAGTGCTCCCCACGGAAAAACACTTAGTCGAATAAAGTGCTTACTCAACAGATCTTCCAGCTGAGCCTTCAGTTCAACCATTTCTAAAGGTGACATCCTGTAAGGAGTAATCGAAATCGGACCGACTCCAGCCACCAACTCAATTGTAAATTCAACCTCCCGGTTAAGTGGAAATTCATTAATATCATCCGGAAACACATATGGAAATTCACACACAACCGGAATCTGCTCTAAATTTTGATCATCACCTGATACTCCCACAGTTAATAACATAATACACTGACATTTAATTCCAGAACAGTTTACTATCATAGAGTTCAAATGGTAACTATTCACCACACCCAGTGCTTCTGGCCCTTTCGGCATAAACTGTACTGACTTCTAAGAACAATCAAGCAAAATATGATTCTTGGATAACCAATCCAATCCCAAGATGGGATCAAGACTAGTCATCGGCAAACAAATCAAATCATGCATAAATTCACACTGTTGCACTCAAAAGGGAACTTGTGGACATCCTATCCTAGTCACCATAGCTTCATGAGTAGCATTATACACTTTCAAATCATAACCTAAAACCACCATTCTCAATCCTAACTCATTAGCCTTTTCAAATGCAATAAATGAATGATTTGCTCCTGAATCAAATAAAGCATTTAAGATTTTACCAGCCATTTCACAGTTACCTCTAATTAGTGTCTCAAATCCCTCAACGCCTACTACAGAAGTGGTATATACTCTCCCCGGCTGCTGTACTCTACCAGTCTCATTCTTCTTCTTCTCCCGACAACTATTGGCCATGTGCCCGAGCTGTCTACAGAAATAGCATATCCCAAGTCCTAATCTGTACGAAACTCCAGGATGATACATTCCGTACCTCTGACGGTTCAAATCCTGTTGTGGCTGCTTTCCAAACCTTCTTCCCTGATTGACATTAGTATTTGGCCTTCTGTAATTACCCTGGCCATGAGTTTATAGTGGAATAAAGCCTCCACGGTTAAAATTCCTACCTCTCGGAGAAAAGTTCCTCCCTGAAGGCCTCTGAAAAGGGACCCTCAAACTTCCTTTTTCTATTGCCGCCTTTCTCACACAATCTTCAGCCACCCTACTCTTATTCACCAATTCAGAAAACACTCTGATCTCCATTGTGGCAACAAAGCTCAGAATATCGCTCCGAAAACTTCCCTCATTTTTAATACACTTCCATTCAACAAAATCTCCAGACACACCTTGACAGATACGAGAAAAGTGACATAACTCCTCAAATTTTCTAGTATACTCAGTAACAGTCATCTGTCTCTACTTTAACTGCATCAATTCAAGTTCCTTAGCATTTCTGGCTGAATTAGGAAAGTATTTCTTATAGAATTCTGTTCGGAAGACCTCCAAAGGAATTACAGCACCATCAGGCTACAGAATACGTCAGGTTTCCTACGACCAATACTGAGCCTCACCTTGCAACTGATAAGTTCCAAACTCAACCCATTGCTCTTCAGAAGCCTGTTGGGCCTGCAATGCCCGTTCCATAGACTAAATCCAATTATCTGCATCAGTGGGATTTGACGTTGCCCTAAAAGTGGGAGGGTGAACTTTCAAAAATGTAGCAAGTGTTATAGGACCGTCCTCATCATTATTGTTCCCGTGATTACCCTGATTTATCTGATTACCAGTGCTTTGGCTATCGCCTACATAGCTGCAGTCATATTTCCCAAGGCAGCCATAAATTCTACTGGATCATTCCCTGCCGAGATAGGAATAATGGTGCCTATCTTACCTCTACCTCGCCCACGACCGCGTCTGCGAGTCGACATCTGGTCCCTATACACACCAAACAAGTGAATGCATGCTCACAAATCTAATGCTTTAAGTTCCAAATGCATTAAGTTCCTCTACATCAGTCTCAATATCGCAGGTCTAATGCTTTAAGTTCCAAATGCATGCTCACAAACGTTTATGCCATATATACATTTACTATGGCAAGTACATTTAGGCACACCCAGTTAAAGCACAAATAAGTAATTCAAGTAATATGCATATGATGCATGCCTGTCCTATGGCTAATGAGGCTCATCTGTCGGTTATCCAGCCAACCCGACAAGTCTGAAAACCTTAGATTGTCACTCGACGTGTATCCCCAAGAGTCTATGCATAGCTTTTTCTCAAATAATCAATATTGCTCAATGGGGGGGTAACATTCCTGGGAATTTATAGTGCCCGGTCACCCTTACGTCGTAGGGTCAACAGAGTATCGAGTTTTTAACCTGGTACACGTGGAGGCAAGCCACGACACTTTATCAAGGAAATCTCGTGTCTCAGATCATTAAATCATTCAAGCCGAATTTCATACATAATCTTTCATTCGAATATCCAGTCAAATATCATATATGACATATTCGCAACGTCTCATAATCAATTCATCACTTTTCAACTTTACTTCACCTTCAAGTTATCCTCATTTCCTAACTTTATCTGATTATCAGGTTTAACTCTATTATTTATGACCAATAGAATGAAAATAGAGCTTTAGTAGTTTGAAATAGGTTTTAAAAACCTTAAAAATCATGTTTGCTGGAATAGGTGCCACGCGTATGCGGGGCGCACCCGTACCTGTGGGATCGTAAAAATGCAGCTCGCGTGCGCGTCCCTTGTTATGCGTATGCGTAGGTGGGTGGCTTGCCCATGCGTACGCGTGGGCCACGCATACGCGTGGACATACTTTTTTTCAAAAAACAACTGCAGTTCAACCTGAGAGCTATAACCTTACAATTTTTAGCTGCATCATCACATATTTGTCACCCAAACTTCCGACGAGCATAACTCAATCGTTTTAACTCGTTTTCCTTCATTCTTCGAATGACATAAACTTCATGGATCCAACTTTCATTTTAAAACAAGTTGGAAGCAAATTGAGGGTCTGAAAGCCAAGTTATACCTCGCCGAAATTTGGCCAAAAACCAACTTTTTAAAAAAAACTTGCAAAACCTCTTTCCTCATTCAAACAATTCTCATGCTCGCAATACATTCACCTGTAGATACTAACATGAATAAGTCCTATTTCCTCAACATCATATCCACCATAAACATCATACTTCACACCCATAATTATCACATATACACAAGCTAAAACCACCAACAACAATTGCATATATACAAGCCAAGTCTCACAATCAAACCCTAGTTTATGAATTACACATTTGTGTCCTCAACTCATTGATTAACATTTCATTAATCCTTCAACTAATAAATACCACATTAATCCATATTTAATAACAAAGCACTAAACCACAATATACACATATATTCCAACTTATCCTATGGTCATCTAGCCTAAGTTTTCACAGAACCTTACATATTAAATGCAAGAAACCTAAACCATACCTTGGCCGATTTCCACGTAACAACCAAATCAATTTATTTAAAATTAAGGCAGCCCCTCAAAATTCAACAAACTCTAAGCTCAGCTTCCTCCAAGTTCAAATATTCACAATTTCAAGCTCCAATTATTTATTCACAACCTAATACACATTTATAACACACATATATCCAATTTAATACTCAAAGCTCAAATTCAATGAAATTAAAATAGAATTATCATATCATCACCATACCCAAACTTCAAATAAGCAAGAGTGAACGTTTCCCTCAAGCTAATTGGATCCTAAAATATCAGAAATCAAAGAAAATCAACTTCCTACTCAATAGTTCAAGAATTGGGGGAAGAGAAGGCTGAGGGTGAAATAGCAAGTTACCTATGAAATTGTTCTGATAGAAACATAGAGCTCGACGCGGTGAATGCGTGGCCATAAACGGTGTGGCGATCGAAGCTCAAACGGAGAAGTTACGGGAGTTGGAAATTTACGTGAGGGTTACGGGAGTGTTTCATTCTTCTTCTCCATGGGAAGCTTTCAGCTTTGTGTTGCTGGAATGAGGGAAAGACAATGCTTGGGTTCATTTAATAGGTCGGTTCGGTTGGATCGACGGCCCGGTTTGGATCCGATTCAATCGGTTTGGCCTATTCGGTCTAATCTTGAACCGATTTCTTCGAAATTAGTGTCAAAATTCTCGTTTCAATGATCTCTATCCTAATTTGATATAATATTCACATTTCTAATCTTTCTTATTAAAAACTAATTTATTGACTAATTATCTACTAATTTATTGGGTTTACATTAATTGAACCAATATAATTATGAAGATGATAATAATGAATTTCAATTGATAGAAATGGGTTGATGAGGATAATGACATTAAGGTATGATGGTAATTGAATTTGAATAAATTGAATGAGATAAAGGTGCTCGAATAAGAGGTAGTGGCACTGACCACTCACTCGGGGTATATGTTAAGGAAGTGTAGAGATATTGAGAATGTATAGAAGATGAACTAATAAATTGGAATAATAATAAATATGAACTTGAATTTGATTGTAATATGCCTCCGAGTAAGACGCAATGGTGCTATTCGTTTGCTCCAAGTAAGAAGTGAGAATGTCAGGTAAGATACAATGGTATTATCCATTTGCTTTGGGTATGAATTGAGAATGAATGGATGAAGGAGAATGAATTGTAATGATAATGAAAGTGTGTTTTCTGAATGTGACTCCGGGTAAGATGCAGTGGTGTTATCCACTTGCTCCAGGTAAGAGTCAATAAGCTGAGTAAGATGTTATTGTATTATCCACTTGCTCTAGAAAAGTTCAAGGCTTCGGGTAAGACGCAAGGACTGTGTTCTGTCACCGATTGCTCCAGGTCAAGAACTGTAACACTGCCTGGGTAAGAGGCAGAGTGAAGTTGTCCCCTGTTCCGGGTACGCAGGTAAGATGCAATGGTTGCGGCATTGTTCCACTTGCTCCGTGTTTGGTGTTCTGTCCAATAGTTAGCTACCATGACATGTCGGGTTAGCTTTATAACCGACAGATAAGACTTATCAGCCGTAGGACAGGTATGCATCATGTGCATATATTTGATTTGCTTGTTTGTGCATTGTCTTGGCTTGTTTAATTGTTTATTCATATTAATTGCTAATGCCTACTTGTTATATATGCTTTTTGTATGTGCTTGGATTGTCTATTTGTTTGCCTGTGGTTCACTAGAGTTGGAGGATTGGAGGTAAGGCAGAGGATTGAGGGTTTTGTATAGGTTTTGATCAAGTTCAGAACCTTAGAGAACTACCCCTATTTATGGCTTTTGTCTTTAAATCTTTAAGTTTTATAATCTGAGTGTCAACGTTCTAGGATTGTCTCTGACTTTTTCAGGACCTTATTTGTTATATATGTGGGAACCTTAACCATATTAAGAACCCCCAATTCTCATCCCATATAATATTATTATTTTTCAAATGCAAGTTGGGAAGCACCACTCCGTGTATTCTAGAGACTCTAATGAAGCAAAAAACTCTTGGGACTCAGGGGTGTATTTTGTTTATATATACCAACTTTTTATTTTATGTTTGTTCCTCTTAGAGGTTGACTCGGAGAAACAGGTTGTCGGTTTTCTGCTTTGGGTCACTTTGGGATTCCCATCTATATATGTATATATGCATATATGCTCCATACAGTTTTAACTTCGCGAGTCGGGTCAGAAGCCTTGTTATCTGTATCTTGACTCTCTTATCCTACTTCGTTATGTTAACACTTACGTGAGTGACGCGCTATTCTGGCTAACGCCTTTTTTTAAACCTTCTTTTAAAAGTCTTACAGATATAAATTTTTTTTAACTATATTACATATAATATTTTAATTTTAGAGGTCGTAATACCGCACCATCTCTATTTTACGACTTAAGCATAAAGCTCTGTGTGGTATAATGTTACTGTTGAGTTAAGAAATTAACTAACATGATTGATGATGACAAATATTATTTTATTGGGCTAACTACCCAATTAGATTTAATCATTTTTGATTAAGTGATGCAGACTACAAAGTAAATAAACACGGCAGCAGCCCAACATGGAACAAACTGAATCTGTGATTATGGGCAAGCTTTTCAAACAAAGCCCAAATAAAATAATAAAGAAATCAAACTGGCCAAATGAATCAAAGCCAACCGAAACCCGAATTGATCTCACTCAAGCTGATCTCTCCAAGTTGTTGCCTCTAAAGCAACGTTCACTTTTTCATTTCGGTCAAAACTCAGAGAAGAGAGAGAGAGAGCTTCACTCCTACGTCATTCACCAAACAAGAAAGAAAGAAAAGGGTTAAGGAAAATAGGGTTGAGGTCTAATCACCCAAATTAAACCATATCAAGCTAAGTCAGAGGCTAAAGGTGATTTATTTCCTTTTGTATGCATCTTACTTTCTTCCCTCCGTCTCTAACTTTTTGCTATTCTAATATGAGATAAATGGAGAAAGGAGTGTCTGATACACATTGCTATAAATCAAAGGCCAAGACTATTTCTTGAAAACAAAGCAGTATCTCAAGGGTTCAGATGTGGGATTGCCAATGAAAACTTTTCTTCTTTGCTGTTTTGAGGCATCGATCAAGAAAAAGAGATCTATTTCAAAATTCCAAATTGGGGATTAATAGATGAAAGTGAAAGGCTAAGTTGGTAGCACACATCTCGAGGAGTTGACTTGGAAGAGAGCATCTCAGCAACATGCAAGGATATACAAAAAGAAAAGTTTTGTTTTTGCTAGAGCAATGAGAGAGAACATATTCTGAGAAGTCTTCTATGAGAGAGTTCATCAACTTGGACAGTGCTTTCTATCAAAAGGAGCATTTCTCCAGAATGAGGAAAGAAATTAGAGTTAAGCAAATCTGATTCATCGCATAGCAATAGAGGCTGTTGAAGCATCAATCTCCTTCATATTTTACAGATTGTAATTTCATTGTTAATGTATATCTTTCTGTAATTTCTTAAGTGGTAAAATACTGAAAGTGAGAGCTTAAGAAAAAGCCAAAGAGTGAAAGAGGTTGAGTGATACTCTTGAATGACAATCCTATAGTGATTTCAGATTTTTTAGGTTGGTTTTGTGTCTTGTATCTTGTACCAGTGAGGTACCCCTTTCTTAATTGCATAAGCACTAAGAGTGAAGAGTTTTGTATTAGCATAACCAAGTTTGGTTAGAACTTGAGAGGGAAAGGATTGTGTCAATTTTGTGAAATTAGTGTATGTAATACTTTAACTATAGTAGAAATTCTACCACTGTTGTGGTGGAGACTGGATGTAGGTTGAATTGCACAAGGCAACTAAACCAGGATACATGATGGTGTCAGCTTCTCTCTTCCCTTCTCTATTTTTTTCTGATATTCATGAAACAAAATGAAATTGTCTCATAAACTTTTTACTGCTGAGTTCAAACAGATTCAGATTGAAAGTTTGTAATTAAAGGGTTATTTCATTAAAGTAAAAGAAGGCCATAGATTCAACCCCCCTTTCTCTAAGCCTTCTATAACCTTCGATTGGTATCAAGATCCAAGGTCTCAAGAATCAAGCTTCACCGCTTGGAACAAAGGTCCAATGGCGAATAACTTGGGCACAACCACAGTTGCATACACTCTAACTGAAGGCCAGTCAAACAATAGGCATCCCTTCTTCAACGGGAAGAACTATGCCTACTGGAAAGAAAGGATGAGGATCTTCATCCAATCCATTGACTACAACATATGGATGATTGTTGTAAGCGGCCCCAAGATTCCAACAAAAACAAGTGCTGATGGAGTGGTAACTCCAAAAAAAGAAATTAAATGAAATGATGACGACAAGAAGAAAGTGGAGCTGAATGCCAGAGCCATCAACCTTCTTTACTGTGCTATCAGCTTTGAAGTAGAGTACCAAAAAGTGTCAGCCAAAGAAATTTGGGAGAAACTCCAGGTTACACATGAAGGCACTAAATAGGTCAAAGAAACGAGGATTGATATGCTGCAAAAAAAACACGAGATGTTCAACATGAAGGATGGAAAAAGTATTGATGAAGTGTTTGAGAGATTCTCAATCATAATCAACAACGTCGATGCTATGGGTACAACCTACTCAGAACAAACCCTAGTGAGAAAAATCCTTAGAAGCCTCACAAAGGAATGGGAAACAACAGCCACTGTCCTAGCCAAGAGTAATAATCTAAGTCTCATAACCTATGATGAGCTGAGAGAAAAATACCTTGCCACACACACAAACTCAGACTCAAAGGAAAAGGGAATTGTCCTTAAGTCAAAAATAGAATCAAAAGAGAGTGAGTCTGCTGATAGTTTTTTAGATGATGAACTTGTATTTTTTGCTAGGAGACTCAGAAGGATAATGAGGAACAAAGGCAAGTACAAAGGATCAAGCTCAAAAGAGTACAAGAAGGACATGAGCAAGGTGACTTGTCACCACTGTAAGGAAGCTGGACATCTCAAGCACAAATGTCCGAAACTCAAGAAGGAAGACAAAAGGAGGAAAGAAAAGAAGACAGTGCTCATGGCATCTTGAGAGGATCTTGAGAATGATTCAGATGAGGAAGAAGACTCCGAAAGTGAAGATAAAATCTGCTTCATGTCTGGTGATGATCAAGTTAATAAGGTAAATTACTATGACTTACCTATAGATGATTTACATGGTATAATAGATGATCTCACTGCAAAACTGCTGAAAAAATGCACTAAATGTAAATCTGAAAAAGAAACGTTGAAAGATGAAAATGATTTTTTGAAAGAAAAAGTGAAGGAAACTGAATGTGCTTTGGATATTATTGAAGAAAACAGATTTCTAAAATCTGAACTTGAAAAACTAAAAGGAAAATACATTGTGGACCCTTCTCAAGAGTTTATTACTGAAAATGAAAGATTAAATGAAATGATTAAAAGACTGAATGGTGATTTAGCAAAATTTGCTCAAAGTTCTAGCAACTTGGACAAATTACTTGCAAATCAAAGACCATTGTTTGAAAAATCTGGTTTAGGATATGTGACAAAGGATGATGCAATTTTTGATAACTCCTCCACAAAATTCATAGCCTCTTCTTCAAAAACAAAACCTACTATCAGCAAATCTGATTTGGTTTTTTTTCCTACCTATGAAGAAGAATTTGAAAACTCTTATTTTGAGGAAATTGAATCATCTCCAAGAACTGAACCTGTATCAAACAAATTGGGTCTGGGCTATATTTCAACCAATGAGGTTATTTTCAAACATCCATCTTTTAACAATAGAACCTCTCCTTTAAAAATCCCAAATGCGTTTGAAAATTCTGGTTTGAATGCTTTTGCAAAAGGGAATAATCACAACAAAAGGCACTTTGTCAAAAGAAATGTACCTCTTTCAAATACCAGAAAATTTCTATCCTTTAATAATTTCCAGCATCATAACTCTCGTCAATTTCAGCAACAAGTATCAGGAAATCATTGTTTTAATTGTAAGAAATTTGGTCACTCATACTCACAATGCTTTATTAAAAAAGAATAGTAGGAAACCAAATTTACAATGTTGTCTGTGATTTCAATGCACTTGGGCAACCAAGGTGGATTAACTTCAAAGGATCCAAATTAATTTGGATACCTAAGGTTACTTGAAGTTTTAATGCAGATTTGCCTAGCATCCAAGAACAAAAGGGATATGTGGTACTTAGATAGTGGATGCTCAAGGCACATGACTGGAAGGTCAACCTTCTTCATCAAACTCAACAAGTGTGATGGAGGTTTGTGACCTTTGGAGATGATGGAAAACTTAAAATAGTGGCTATTGGAAAAATAGGTAATAATCACTCTACTTTTATTTATGATGTATTTTTGGTAAATGGCTTGATGCATAATCTTTTGAGTATAAGTCAATTGTGTGATTTGGGTTATTTGGTGACTTTCAAAATATTGGAATGTGATGAGCGAATAATTTATACGCTTTCTGGCACTGTTTTTAGTATGTTTTTAGTATGTTTTGGTTAGTTTTTAGAATGTTTTTATTAGTTTTTATTTAAAATTCACTTTTCTGGGCTTTACTATGAGTTTGTGTATTTTTCTATGATTTCAGGTAATTTCTGGCTGAAATTTAGGGACCTGAGCAAAAATCTGATTCATAGGTTGAAAAAGGACTGCAGATGCTGTTGGATTCTGACCTCCCTGCACTCGAAGTAGATTTTCTGGAGCTACAGAAGCCCAATTGGCGCGCTCTCAATTGCGTTGGAAAGTAGACATCCTGAGCTTTCCAGCAATAGGTAATAGTCCATACTTTATCCGAGATTTGATAGCCCAAACCGGCGTTGCAAATCAGCTTCAGAATTCCCGGCGTTTAAAGCCGGAACTAGCACAAAAATTGGAGTTAAACGCCCAAACTGGCACAAAAGCTGGCGTTTAACTCCAGGAAAAGTCTCTACACATGAAAGCTTCAATGCTCAGCCCAAGCACACATCAAGTGGACCCCGGAAGTGGATTTTTACGTCATTTACTCACTTCTGTATACCCTAGGTTACTAGTTCACTATTAATAGGACCTTTTGACATTGTATCTTCACCTCATGACACATTACACGTTTCTTATTGTATCTTCTACAGCATGAGTCTCTAAACCCCATGGTTGGAGGTGAGGAGCTCTGCTGTGTCTAGATGGATTAATGCAATTACTACTGTTTTTCATTCAATCACGCTTGCTTATATTCTAAGATATCACTTGTTCTTCAACTTGATGAATGTGATGATCCGTAACACTCATAATCATTTTCACCTATGAACGGGTGCCTGACAACCACCTCCGTTCTACTTTAGATTGAGTGAATATCTCTTGGATTCCTTAATCAGAATCTTCGTGGTATAAGCTAGAATTGATGGCGGCATTCAAGAGAATCCG
>NC_029772.3:59936224-59939799 GCF_000817695.3 Arachis duranensis | reverse complement strand
AAAACCTCAACCTGTTCTCCATTACTGCAAAACAAGTATTTATTTCATGTTCTTTTACTTTTCACAATTAAACCTGAGAATTGATATCTCGACTAAGAGTTACAAGATAACGATAGCTTGCTTCAAGCCGACAATCTCCGTGGGATCGACCCTTACTCACGTAAGGTATTACTTGGACGACCCAGTGCACTTGCTGGTTAGTTGTGCCGAATTGCAAGAGTGAGATTGCAATTTTGTGCACCAAGTTTTTGGCGCCGTTGCCAGGGATTGTCCGAGTTTGGACAACTGACGGTGTATCTTGTTGCTTAGATTAGGACTATTTTATTTTTGTTGGTTTAGAGTCTTTTATTTGAGTTTAGTTTCATATTTTAAGTTTGATGTCTTCTTTGTGTTTTTCTTTAAATTTTCGAAAATTTGTGTTTGATTTTCTAAAAATTTTAAGTTTGGTGTCATTTTGTTGTTTTTCTCTTTCATCATTTCAAAAATCAAATCTTTTTCAAAATAATTTTCAATCATATCTTTTTAATTGCTAATTCCAAAATCTTTTTAATTAATTAATTGATTTATTTTCAATTTGCTTTGATTTTATTTTCTTTTAGTTTTCGAAATTTTATTTTATTTTCTTTTCCATTTATTTTATTATTTTCGGCCATTTTTAATTAATAACGAAAAAAAATATATTCTATACTTTACTTGTGAATCCATATCATTTCCGTTTCTCCATCATGGACCTAAGTGGAATTGAGTAGTCCAGAAGGATTCTGGGGTCATATGCTAACCCCATTACAGCTGCATATGGGAGTAGCATCTGTATATCTCCCATTAAAGCAAGCAGCTTTGAGCTAAATCCTCAACTCATTATCATGGTGCAGCAAAACTGCCAGTATTCCGGTCTTCCACAGGAAGAACCTACTGAGTTTCTGGCACATTTTTTATAAATTGCTGACACAGTACGTGATAAAGAGGTGGATCAGGATGTCTACAGATTATTACTGTTTCCATTTGCTGTAAAAGATCAAGCTAAGAGGTGGTTGAATAACCAACCCACAGCAAGCATAAAAACATGGAGACAGTTATCAGACAAATTCCTGAATCAATTTTACCCTCCAAAAAGGATGACATAGCTAAAGCTGGACATCCAAGGCTTTAAACAAGAGGATAATGAATCCCTTTATAATGCCTGGGAGAGGTACAGAGGTATGCTAAGAAAATTCCCCTCTGAAATGTTTTCAGAGAGGCTCACAGAAAAAGCTCAGATGTCTTTAGACCACTCAGCTGGTGGATCTATACACATGCGGAAGACGATTGAAGAGGCTCAAGAGCTCATAGATACAGTTGCTAGAAATCAACATTTATACTCAAGCAGTGAGTCCTCTATAAAAGAAGAAGCTATGGCAGTAACTACTGATCCTAACCCTCAAGAACAGATGGTTGAGCTTAATCAGCAATTACTCATGATGATAAAGTAGTTAGCAGAATTTAAAGAGATGCTCCAAGAAACTAAAATTGCTAACAAGAATATGGAAGCACAATTAAATCAGACAAGACAGCAACTATCTAAACAGATAACAGAAGAATGCCAAGCTGTTAAATTAAGGAGCGGAAAAATATTGAATGAATCAACTCAAAGCAGCAGAAAGCTAAGAAAGGAACAACTGGCAGAGGATAACCAAATCACTGTCCAAAATCCCTCTGAGGACAGTCAGAGCCCAGAGAGGAATACTTCTGGCGTTCACACGCCAGAAAGAGGGGAAAAGTTGGCGTTAAACGCCCAGTCCCTGCCCAGTTCTGGCGTTCAAACGCCAGAAAGGGGAGAAAAGTTGGCGTTAAACGCCCATTCCTCACCCAATCCTGGTGTTCAAACACCAATGAGGAATCAGACACCTGAGAGTGCTGATAGTAACCCCTCTAAGAAGGCTTCTCCAACCACTTCTGTAGGAAATAAACCTGCAGCAACTAAGGTTGAAGAGTATAAAGCCAAGATGCCTTATCCTCAGAAACTCCACCAAGCGGAACAGGATAAGCAATTTGCCTGCTTTGCAGACTATCTCAGGACTCTTGAAATAAAGATTCCGTTTGCAGAAGCACTTGAGCAAATACCTTCTTATGCTAAGTTCATGAAAGAAATCTTAAGTCATAAGAAGGATTGAGGACATGATTGTCAAGGTTGGGCCATTCGCCTTCCCAACTGACTTTGTAGTGCTGGAAATGGAGGAGCACAAGAGTGCAACTCTCATCCTAGGAAGACCCTTCCTAGTAACTGGACGAACTCTCATTGATGTACAAAAAGGGGAAATAACCCTGAGAGTCAATGAGGATGAGTTCAAGTTGAATGCTGTCAAAGCTATGCAGCATCCAGACACATCAAACGACGGCATGAGTGCTGATATTATTGACTTTTTAGTGGAAGAGATCAATATGACTGAGAATCTCGAATCAGAGCTAGATGATATCTTTAAGGATGTTCAGCCTGACCTGGAGGAACCAGAGGAAATAAAAGAACCTCTGAAAATTCCTCAGGAAGAGGGTAAGCCTCCTAAACCTGAGCTCAAGCCACTACCACCATCCCTGAAGTATGAATTTCTGGGAGAAGGTGACACTTTTCCAGTGATTATAAGCTCTGCTTTAAACTCACAAGAAGAGGAAGCACTAATTCAAGTGCTAAGGACACATAAGACAGCTCTTGGGTGGTCCATAAGTGATCTTAAGGGCATTAGCCCAGCAAGATGCATGCACAAGATCCTATTGGAAGATAATGCCAAGCCAGTGGTTCAACCACAGAGGCGGCTAAATCCAGCCATGAAGGAGGTGGTGCAGAAAGAGGTCACTAAGTTACTAGAGGCTGGGATTATTTATCCGATTTCTGATAGCCCCTGGGTGAGCCCTGTCCAAGTTGTCCCCAAGAAGGGAGGCACGCCTTTTGGTCTGTGCAATGCACCTGCAACCTTTCAGAGGTGCATGCTCTCTATCTTCTCAGATATGGTAGAGAAATTTCTGGAAGTCTTCATGGATGACTTTTCAGTATTTGGAGACTCATTCAACTCCTGCCTTAACCATCTAGCACTTGTTCTGAAAAGATGCTAAGAGACCAACCTAGTTTTAAACTGGGAAAAATGTCACTTCATGGTGACTGAGGGGATTGTCCTTGGGCATAAAATTTCAAGCAAGGGAATAGAGGTGGATCAAGCAAAGGTAGAGGTAATTGAAAAATTACCACCACCTGCCTATGTTAAGGCAATCAGAAGCTTTCTGGGACATGCAGGATTCTACAGAAGGTTTATAAAAGATTTTTCAAAAATTGCAAAACCTCTGAGTAACCTGCTAGCTGCTAACACACCATTTGTGTTTGACACACAGTGTCTGCAGGCATTTGAGACCCTGAAAGCCAAGCTGGTCACAGCACCAGTCATCTCTGCACCAGACTGGACATTACCATTTGAACTGATGTGTGATGCCAGTGACTATGCCATTGGTGCAGTGTTGGGACAGAGGCATAACAAGCTTCTGCACGTCATTTATTATGCTAGCCGTATCCTAAATGATGCACAGAAGAATTACACAACCACAAAAAAAGA
>NC_029772.3:59934842-59936082 GCF_000817695.3 Arachis duranensis | reverse complement strand
GATTCAAAACCCAGGCTCATAAGGTGGGTATTGCTTCTGCAAGAGTTTGATATAGAAATAAGAGACAGAAAAGGGACAGAGAACCAGGTAGCTGATCATCTGTCCCGAATTGAACCAGCAGCTGGGGCGTCCCTCCCTTCTACTGAGATCTCTGAAACCTTTCCAGATGAGCAACTCTTTGCCATCCAGGAAGAACCATGGTTTGCAGATATTGCAAATTATAAAACTGTGAGGTTCATACCACAGGAGTACAGCAGGGTGCAAAGAAAAAAATTAATTTCAGATGCCAAGTACTACCTATGGGATGAGCCATATCTCTTTAAGAGATGTGCAGACAGAATAATCCGCAGATGTGTACCTAGAGAGGAAGCACAAAGGATCCTATAGCATTGCCATGGATCGCAGTATGGGGGACATTTCGGAGGTGAGCGAACAGCCACTAAGGTCCTCCAATGCGGATTCTACTGGCCTACTATCTATAGGGATGCCCGGGAGCTCGTGCGTAACTGTGACAGTTGCCAAAGAGCTGGTAACTTGCCTCATGGTTACGCCATGCCTCGACAAGGGATCCTAGAGATTGAATTGTTTGATGTATGGGGAATTGACTTCATGGGTCCCTTCCCACCATCATACTCAAACACTTATATTCTAGTGGCAGTAGACTATGTGTCTAAATGGGTAGAAGCAATTGCCACACCCAATAATGATACCAAGACCGTACTGAAATTCCTACAGAAACACATATTCAGCAGGTTTGGTGTTCCCAGAGTACTAATCAGTGATGGGGGCACTCATTTCTTTTGGTGTCCCTAGAGCATTAATCAGTGATGGAGGCACTCATTTCTGCAATAAACAACTTTACTTTGCTATGGTCCGGTATGGAATTAGCCACAAAGTGGTAACTTTGTATCATCCACAGACAAATGGGCAAGCTGAAGTCTCTAACAGAGAGCTAAAAAGAATCCTAGAATGGACTGTAATTGCCCGAAGAAAGGATTGGGCAAAGAGCTTGGATGATGCTCTGTGGGCATACAGAACAGCCTTCAAGACTCCTATAGGAACCTCTCCATACCAACTTGTGTGTGGGAAGGCTTGTCATCTGCCCGTGGAATTGGAACATAAAGCCTACTGGGCAACCAGATTCCTAAACATGGATGCTAAGTTAGCTGGTGAAAAAAGATTGCTCCAGCTAAATGAGCTAGAGGAGTTCAGACTCAATGCCTTTGAAAATGCAAAAATT
>NC_029772.3:59932739-59934793 GCF_000817695.3 Arachis duranensis | reverse complement strand
GGCAAAGAAGTGGCATGACAAGAAGTTGTCATCCAGAGTCTTTGAGCCAGGACAAAAAGTTCTGCTCTTCAACTCTAGGCTCAGATTGTTCCCAGGAAAACTTAAATCCCGGTGGAGGGGTCCGTTTGTGATTACAGGGGTCTTACCATATGGATATGTTGAGCTTCAGGATATTGATTCTGACAAAAAGTTCATTGTTAATGGACAGAGGATCAAACATTATCTTGAAAGCAATTTTGAGCAAGAATGCTCAAAACTGAGGCTTAAATGAATCTCAGTAAAAGGTCCAGCTAAAGACAATAAAGAAGCACTTGCTGGGAGGCAACCCAGTCATTAGCAGGTTATCTGTTTTATTTAATAAAAGTTTGATACATATTCTCAAAGGGCAATCATCAAAATTGAAGGAATTCACAGAGTTACAGAAGGATTCAGTGCAAAAAGCAGAGAAAAAGAGCTTGCTGGCGAAAAAAATGCCAGTAAGGGGTACTCTGGGCGTTAAACGCCAGAATGGATACCATTCTGGGCGTTTAACGCCAGTAAAGGTACCATTTTGGGCGTTAAACGCCAAAATGGGCACCATTCTGGGCGTTTAACGCCAGGTTGGCAGCATCCTGGGCGTTTAGCAAAACGCCCAGTGATGAAGGGGTTTCTGGCGTTTAACGCGAGGCACGGTACCTGGCTGGGCATTAAACGCCCATAATGGCCAACATTTAGGCGTTAAACGCCAGAATGGATACCATTCTGGGCGTTTAACGCCAGATAGGTGGGGGACAGAGATTTTGCTTTCCACTTCAAATTTTTTCAAACTTTCTTATTTTGATCCATAATTTTCTGCATAAACACATTTCAAACTTTCATCATTCACCTTCAAATCTTAAAAATTAAAAATCATTTTTCAAATCTCTTTCAAATCCTTTCCAAATCTTCTTCAAAAAAACTCAAATATCTCTCAAATTCTTTCCATATCTTCTCAAATCTCCTTCAAAATTTTCGAAATCTCTCCCCCCTCCCTTATAAATATACGTTCGGCCATCCTCCTTTTCCCACCATTCGAATTTGCTCTCCTCCTCTCTCTCCTCTTTCTTTTCTTTTGCTTGAGGACAAGCAACCCTCTAAGTTTGGTGTGTTTTTCCGTGATCACTAAGCCAAGGCTCATCAAGATCATGGCTCCCAAAGGAAAACAAACCAATTCTAGAGGCAAGAAAGAGAATGCTCCAAAGGATCTTTGGAGTCAAGAGAGGTTCTTAACCAAAAAACATGCAGACCATTACCACAAAATAATGGGTCTAAGGTCAGTGATCCCGGAAGTTAAATTCGATCTGAAAGAACATGAATATCCGGAGATCCAAGAGAAAATTCGAAACAGAGGATGGGAAGTTCTAACCAACCCTGAGACAAAGGTTGGAAGAAACATGGTTCAGGAATTCTACTCAAATCTATGACTGACAGATAAGCAGAGAATGACTGGAACTGCTTTTCATACCTACAGAACCATGGTCAGAGGGAGAATTATTTACTTCCATCTGGACAAAATAAGAGAGGTCTTCAAATTGCCTCAACTGCAAGATGATCCTGAATCCTTTAATAGGAGAATGGTGAGAGCATATAAGGGGTTGGATCAAGTTCTAGAGGACATATGCCTCCCTGGAAATAAGTGGACAACCAATTCAAAAGGTGTCCCAAACCAACTCAAGAGGGGAGATCTCAAACCAATTGCAAGAGGTTGGCTAGACTTCATTGGGCGTTCCATATTGCCCACTAGCAACCGTTCTAAGGTCACTATCAAGAGAGTAGTGATGATTCATTGCATTATGCTAGGAAAAGAAGTGGAGCTTCATCATCTAATTACTTGTGAGATTTACACAATTGCAAACAAGAATTCCACTGAAGCCAAACTAGCTTACCCAAGCTTAATCTCTTTGCTATGTAAAGATGCTGGGGTGAGGATGGGAGTAGATGAATTCATCCCAATTGAACATCCAATCACCAAGAAGTCAATGGAAGGACAAATGCAAGATAATTCTATCAAAAGGAGGGCGCAGGAGTTCCTCTCT
>NC_029772.3:59919191-59932518 GCF_000817695.3 Arachis duranensis | reverse complement strand
TTTTGTTTTCTATTACTATTAGTCTTATCTTATGTTTATCTTTGAGTCTTGTTCTTAATTCATGATTAATAAAATTTAATGTCTATGCCTTAAAACTATGAATGTCCTATGAATCCATCACCTCTCTTAAATGAAAAATGCTTTAATCACAAAAGAACAAGAATTGCAGGATTTCGAATTCATCTCTGAAACTAGTTGAATTAGCTTAATGTGGTGACAATACTTTTTGTTTTTTGAATGAATGCTTGAACAGTGCATATGTCTTTTGAATTTGTTGATTAAAGAATGTTAAACTTGTTGGCTCTTGAAAGAATGATGGAAAAGGAGAAATGTTATTGAGGATCTGAAAAATCATCAAATTGATTCTTGAAGCAAGAAAAAAGCAGTGAATTCAAAAAAAAATGAAAAAGAAAAAAAGAGAGAGAGAGATAAAAAGTGATCCAAGGCAAAAAGAGTGTGCTTAAGAACCCTGGACACCTCTAATTGGGGACTCTAGCAAAGCTGAGTCACAATCTAAAAAGGTTCATCCAGTTATGTGTCTGTGGCATGCATGTATCCAGTGGTAATACTGGAAGACAGAGTGCTTTGAGCCACAGCCAAGACTCATAAAGTAGCTATGTTCAAGAATCATCACACTTAACTAGGAGAATCAATAACACTATTTGAATTCTGAGTTCCTATAGATGCCAATCATTCTAATCTTCAAAGGATAAAGTGAGATGCCGAAACTGTTCAGAAGCAAAAAGCTACTAGTCCCGCTCATCTAATTGGAGCTAAGTTTCATTGATATTTTGGTGTCTATAATATGTTCTCTTCTTTTTATCCTAATTGATTTTCAGTTGCTTGGGGACAAGCAACAATTTAAGTTTGGTGTTGTGATGAGCGGATAATTTATACGTTTTTTGGCACTATTTTTAGTATGTTTTTAGTATGTTTTGGTTAGTTTTTAGAATGTTTTTATTAGTTTTTATTTAAAATTCACTTTTCTAGAATTTACTATGAGTTTGTCTGTTTTTCTATGATTTCAGGTAATTTCTGGCTGAAATTGAGGGACCTGAGCAAAAATCTGATTCAGAGGCTGAAAAAGGACTTCAGATGTTGTTGGACTCTGACCTCCCTATACTCGAAGTGGATTTTCTGAAGCTATAGAAACCCAATTGGCGCGCTCTCAATTTCGTTGAAAAGTAGACATCCTGGGCTTTCCAGCAATGTATAATAGTCTATACTTTGTCCGAGATTTGATGGCCCAAACCGGCGTTGCAAATCAGCTTCAGAATTCCCGGCGTTTAACGCCGGAACTGGCACAAAAATTGGAGTTAAACGCCCAAAGTGGCACAAAAGATGGCGTTTAACTCCAGAAAAAGTCTCTACACATGAAAGCTTCAATGCTCAGCCCAAGCACACACCAAGTGGACCCCGGAAGTGGATTTTTACGTCATTTACTCACTTCTGTATACCCTAGGTTACTAGTTCACTATTAATAGGACCTTTTGACATTGTATCTTCTTTGCCTACAGAAGGATGCCTTTTGGTCTGTGTAATGCACCTGCAACCTTTCAGAGGTGCATGCTCTCTATCTTCTCTGATATGCTCTCTATCTTCGTGGTATAAGCTAGAATTGATGGCGGCATTCAAGAGAATCCGGAAGGTCTAAACCTTGTCTGTGGTATTCTGAGTAGGATTCAAGGATTGAATGACTGTGATGAGCTTCAAACTCCTGAAGGCTGGGCGTTAGTGACAGACGCAAAAGAATCACTAGATTCTATTCCAACCTGATTGAGAACTGACAGATGATTAGCCGTGCTGTGACAAAGCGCGTTGAACATTTTCACTGAGAGGATGGGAGGTAGCCATTGACAACGGTGAAACCCTACATACAACTTGCCATGGAAGGAGCCTTGCGTGCATGAAGAAGAAGACAGTAGGAAAGCAGAGATTCAGAAGATATAGCATCTCCAAAACCTCAACCTATTCTCCATTACTGCAAAATAAGTATTTATTTCATGTTCTTTTACTTTTCACAATTAAACCTGAGAATTATTGATATCCTGACTAAGAGTTACAAGATAACGATAGCTTGCTTCAAGCCAACAATCTCCGTAGGATCGACCCTTACTTACGTAAGGTATTACTTGGACGACCCAGTGCACTTGCTGGTTAGTTGTGTGGAATTGCAAGAGTGAGATTGCAATTTCGTGCACTAGAATGCTGTGTTATGAATGAAAAGACAAATAAAGTACTATTTATTGCTAATCATTGTAATAATGTGTATGGACTTACTCTTGATGAGCTAAAAGATCAAAATGTAGCTTGTTTTCATTCTAAGGAATCTAAAAAGTGACTATGGCACAAGAGATTGGGCCATGCAAGCATGTTTCAAATAAATAAGCTTGTCAAGAAAGGTTTAGTAAGAGGTCTACCTTTGATTAAATTTGACAAGGACATCACTTCTGAGGCTTGTCAAATAGGAAAACAAACTAAGAATTCATTTAAATCAAAGGAAGACATCTCTACTAAAAGACCACTTGAATTGGTATATATTGATTTATTTGGTCCAACAAGAACTCAAAGCTTAGGTGGTAAACACTATGGTTTAGTAATTGTGGATGTCTACTCTAGGTTTGGTTGGGTTTTATTTCTTGCACACAAAAATCAAGCCTTTTGGCTTTTAAATTTTTTAGCAAGAAATTTCAAAATAAAAAGGATTTAAAGATCACCTCAATAAGAAGTGATCATGGAACTGAATTTGAAAACCAATTATTTGAAATTTTTTGTGAGGAATTTGGAATATCACACAACTTCTCTTGTCCAAAGACACCATAACAAAATGGTGTGGTGGAAAGAAGAAACAGAAGTATTCAAGAAATGACAAGAGCAATGCTTTGTTAGAGTAATGTTCCAAAGTTTCTATGGGCTGAAGCGGTTAATACAGCTTGCCACATTTTGAATAGAACTATCATAAGGAAATTTTTGAAAAAAATACCTTATGAACTTTGGAAAGGTCACCCACCAAACTTGCATTATTTACATATCTTTGGATGCAAATGTTTTGTCTTAAATAATAAAGAAAACTTGGGTAAATTTGATCCAAAGGCATATGAATGTTTATTTGTAGGATATTGCACAACTAGCAAAGCTTATAGAGTTTATCATCAAGATGCTAGAATAATAGAGGAGTCCATACATGTTACATTTTATGATACTAACTTGGTTCAAAGTATTTTGGAGGATTGTGATGCAGGAAATTAGGTTCAAAAGGATGTTGAAAAGTCCCAAAATCATGAAAGTGAAAATTCTGAGCAAACTGAATCAGAACTTGTAGATGTTGAAAATCCAACATGAGACAATTCTGTTTTGTCTCATGAATCTAGAGAAAATCTTGAAATCACCAGTTCCTTGAATCCCTTAGTGACTGAATCTACCTCCAAGTCCACTAGATCTCGTGAATGGAGATTCTTAAAGAGTTATCCTGAGAAATTTGTCATCGGGGATGTCTCACATGGTGTCAAGACTCGTTCTTTTACTAGGAAGGAAATGAAGAAACTAACATTGCTTTTCTATCTCAAATGGAGCCTCAAAACATCAAGGAAGCCCTTGACGGCCCCTCTTGGGTAAAGGCAATGAAGGATGAGCTTCATGAGTTTGAGAAGAACCAAGTTTAGAAATTAGTTCCAAAGCCAATTGGAAAGAAAGTAACAGACACCAAATGGATATTTCGAAACATGCTTGGTGAAGATGGAAGCATTGCTAGAAATAAAGCAAGATTGGTGGCACAAGGATATGACCAAGAATAGAGAATTAATTTTGATGAATCCTTTGCCCCTGTTGCCCGAATGGAAGCCATAAGACTTCTTCTAGCTTATGCTACTTTTTGTGATTTCAAACTATATCAAATGTATGTGAAATGTGCATAATTGAATGGTGTGATAGATAGAGAAGTGTATATGGTACAGCCACCTGGTTTTGAAAATAAAGAATTTTCTAACCATGTTTTCAAACTATCTAAAGCTCTCTATGATTTAAGACAAGATCCTAGAGCTTGGTATGAGAGACTTAGCTCTTTTCTTTTGAAAAATGGTTTTCAAAGAGGCACCACTGACACTACTCTATTTATCAAGAACTCTAATGATTCTTTCATTCTAGTCCAAATCTATGTTGATGACATTATTTTTGGATCAGCCAATGAATCCCTTTGTATTGAATTTGGAAAACTCATGACAAGTGAATTTGACATGAGCATGATGGGTGACCCTAATTTTTTCCTTGGACTTCAAAATAAGCAAACTGAAAATGGTATTTTTATTCATCAAGAGAAGTATGCCAAGAAACTAGTTAAGAAATTTGGTATGGAAAATGCCAAATCCATGGGAACTCCCATGCACCCCAATTCAAACTTAGAAAAGGGAGAAACTGAGAAAAATGTAGATGAGACTAGGTATAGAAGAATGATTGACTCTCTTATGTACTTAACTTCCTCTAGGCATGATATTATGCAAAGTGTTGAAATGTGTTCAAGATTCCAATCAAAACCAAAAGAGTCACATCTTTCAGCAGTAAAGAGGATCATTAGATATGTTCATGGCACATCCAATTTTGGTTTATGGTATCCTAAGATTGATTATTTTTCTGCAGTTGGTTATTGTCATGCAGATTTTGCTGGTGATAGAGTTGATAGAAGGAGCACATCATGCATATGTTGTTTCATTGGAAAGTCTCTAAATGTCTGGTCAAGTAAGAAGCAGTCCACGTGGCTTTATCCACTGCAGAAGCTGAGTATATAGCTGCTTCTTCTTGTTGTTCTCAGCTTATATGGTTAAAAATGCAGCTTGCTGATTATAAACTAAATGCTGAAAATATTCCCTTGTGCGATAATATGAGTGCCATTAATATTTCAAAGAATCCAGTGTTGCACTCTACAACTAAACATATTGAAGTGAGATTTCACTCAATAAGAGAACATGTTCAAAAAGGGGATATTAGCATTTAATTTTTTAAATCAGAAGAGCAATTAGCCAATATTTTCATTAAACCACTCGCTGAAGATAGATTTTGCATGCTTAAGACTAGTCTAGAGATTTTAAGTCATGATTCATTGCTTGAAAATTGCTGATGTGTTTGTTGAAGTTGTTGTCTCATAGGTTGGGATGAGACAATTCTGGGCATATGAAGAACCATCTCTCTGAACGGCGTTCTTTGGGCTTTTATGCACGTGCTGAATCATTTGGGCCAACCTTAAAATTTAGATTCTGGGTGGTTAGTACGGGATTTTACAACCCACAGACTAACCGGCAAGTGCACTGGGTCGTACCAAGTAATACCTTACGTGAGTAAGGGTCGATCCCACGAGAATTGATGAATCAAGCAACAATGATTGATTGATTGGCTTAGTTAGGCAAGCAGAAAAGGGTTTGGAGATATTCAAAAGGTTTAAATTTGAAAATATCATAATGCAAGCACGCAAGTAAATAAGTTGAAAATAAAATATTGGAGAAACAGTTAAGGCTTCAGAGTTATCTATTTTTCCGGATTTACTTTTCTTACTAACTATTTTAATTATGTAGGATTTAATTTATGGAAAACTGTATGTGACTAGACCCTAATTCTTTAGACCTTCCTAGTCTCCTAAAAAATTCATTAACTGCCAATTCCTTGGTCAATTAATTCCAATTAGAGGGTGATAATCAATTTCTTGTTTATATGCCACAAAAACTCTAATTACCCAAGAAATAAAAGGATTATATGTCACGTATCCTGTTAAATTCAGATAATTAAAATTTAGAAGAATTTGTTTTCAAGCTGTTGTTCAAGTATAGAGCTTTTCCAAGTTATACAAGAACTCAAATAGAAAGAGGGTCATACTTCCGTTCCACCCAAATTCATAAAATAAAGAGCGAAAATAATTCTTAAATTATAAATCCATGCATAAATTAAAATAGAAAAAGCAATAAAACCAATCCATACAAATAGACAGAGCTCTTAACCTTAACAATGAAGGATTTGTTTCTCATGGAATGCGGAATGTAAATTTGTATATAATTCCCTAATGGAATCCCCTTTAATGGAACCTCTCTCAATAGAAGAGAAGTCTCCCCTTTTTATAACTAATCCTAATTAATTTAAAATCTAATATCTAAAATTAAGATAATATCTTTTCCTATTTTAAAATCAAATTTGAATTTAAATTAGAATTAACTAACTACTCCGCGTCTTGTAACGTGGGGACCACTTGGCTTCACTGGATTCGCGCCTAACTTAGGTGCTAAAATGGGGCCCAGAAATCACCCCCAGCGTTTTCTGCATTTTCTGCACGTGGCGCATGTCACGCGTACACGTCGATGGTCTTTTTCTCGAGTCATGTGGACGCGTCGATCATGCGCACGCGTATTTGTACAAATCTTCAAATCACGCTTATGCGTCAGTCATGCGCACGCGTCACCATGGAAAGCTCCAAATCACGCGCACGCATCAGTCACGCGTACGCGTCGCTCCTTGCTGCTATCTCCTTTAATTCTTGAGCTGCAGAAAGTCCATCAAATCCAGTCGAATGCTACCTAAAATAAACAAAATTGCAAAAGACTCAAAGTAGCATCCATATTGGCTAAACGATAATTAATTCTTCATTAAACTCAATAAATTAGATGCAAATTCACTAGGAAAAGATAGGAAAGATGCTCACGTATCACAACACCAAACTTAAATTGTTGCTTGTCCTCAAGCAACCAAAACTAATATAAGCTTAGGATGTGAATTTGCATGAGAATGAGAGTTTGATTAAGCTCATGTCTCTTCTTATAGTGGGGTTTACAACTACAATCCTGAATAGGTTTGGTATTTCACTTTATCCTTTGAAGTTCAGAATGATTGGAATCCATAGGAACTCAAAATTCAGATAGTTTTATTGATTCTCCTAGTTCAGTATGTTGATTCTTGAACATAGCTACTTTATGAGTCTTGGCCGTGACCCTAAACATTTTGTTTTCTAGTATTACCACCGGATACATAAATGTCACAGACACATAACTGGGTGAACCTTTTCAGATTGTGACTCAGCTTTGCTAGAGTCCCCAATTAGAGGTGCCCAGAGTTCTTAAGCACACTCTTTTTGCTTTGGATCACGACTTTAACCGCTCAATCTCAAGCTTTTCACTTGACACCTTCACGCCACAAGCACATGGTTAAGGACAGCTTGATTTAGCCGCGTAGGTCAGGATTTTATTCCTTTGGGCCTTCATGTCCATTAATGCTCAAAGCATTGGATCCTTTTTACCCTTTGCCTTTTAGTTTAAATGGTTATTGCCTTTTTCTGCTTGCTATTTCTTTTTTTCTTTCTTTCTCTTTATTTTTTATTTTTTATTTTTTATTTTTTTTATTTTTTTCGCAAGCTTTGTGTTTTTCACTACTTTTTCTTGCTTCAAGAATCAATTTTATGATTTTTCAGATTATCAATAACATTTCTCTTTTTTCATCATTCTTTCAAGAGCCAACAATTTTAACATTCATAAAATTCACTATAAAAAATATGCACTGTTCATGTCATGCATTCAGAATTACAGAAAATACCACCACATTTAAGTAAATAAGACTACTTTTAAAATTAACTCAATTTCTCATGCAATACATCACTTCTGTATTTTTTATTTGAATTCAAGCTCAGTGAGTAATACATGAGATATCTTTTCAGAATTAAAGAAATTAAGAAAAAAAAACTAAAATAGTCCTAAGATTCTAACTAATAAAAGATCATGCAACAAATAAAGCAAAATAGCAAAAAACCGGAACATAACATAGAAAAAGAGGGGAGGAATAAAAAATGAAGGGAACTCAACCACCTTAGTTATCCTAGCGGTTGCTTTATTCTTCAGGTTGTGCTCCTCAGTGAAGATAATTCGCCTCCCTTTTGGTGCCATAGGAATAAACAGAAAACCCTTAAGCGAAGCGTCAACACCAAACTTAAAGGTTTGCTTGTTCTCAAGCAAAGAAGAACTGAAAATAAAAAGAGACGAATATTATGAAAGAAAAAGAAAAGGATAAAAGAACAAGAGAGAATTAGGATTGGGAGAGGGAAAAAGAAAATTAAAACTTGGGCGGCAAACTAGTGGAGTTGTGCGGCGCCGGCGACGCGTACGCATGCAGCACGCGTACGTGTAGGTCGCGGAATTTTCTTAATAACGCGTACGCGTCGGGCACGCATCCGCGTGCCCTTGGTTTTGTGCGATTTACGCGAATCCAGCCACGCGTTCGCGCAACTCTCTGTTCGTGTGGCTTGGGAACCAACAATTTCATACAACGCGTGGATGGACATTTTTGCAAATGACGCGCACGCGTCAAGGACGCGTACGCGTGGTCAATTTTGTGCGTCTAGCACACTTCCTTCCCCAAGACAGCATAACTCTCTGCCCAAACACACCTTTACGTCAATTTTTCAGGTCACGCGTACGCGTCGCTGACACGCCCGCGTGAATGGTGAAAATCAGAAACGACGCACACGCGTGGGTTTGTTTGTGCTAGAGGCATCATTCTTGTGCCACTCCCGTGCAACTCTCTATCAAATTTTATTTTTCACGCACATGCATGTGACGCATACGCGTCAGGACGCTTGCGTGTCATGTGCTCCTCTTCTCTTTATTTATTTATTTATTTTTTTATTATTCAGTTCCTGTTCTAAAATAGTTGCATGATCAGAAAATTAGTAAGTACTCAATAAAAATCAAATAAGTAAGAAAACTACTAATACAAAAAATAACTAAGAATGAAAATGAACGATCATACCACGGTGGGTTGTCACCCACCAAGCACTTTTAGTTAAAGTCCTTAAGTTGGACATGTGGTGAGCTCCTTGTCATGGTGGCTTGTGCTTGTACTGATCCAGGAATCTCCACCAATATTTGCAATTCCAATGGTAACCGGGATCCCAAACTTAGCGCCTAACGCCTTCGAGCAAGTTGAAGCAAGTGACAAGGCTCCAAGAGTGCTGATTGTGGGAATGAATTCCAAGGTCCCAAACCTTGCTTTTACATCCGTCTTCTTGTGGATCACCATTGTTCCCACCGGGTGGCACGCAATCTGAATTCTCACAGAGACATCCAAGCAACCTTCTAGACCCATTTAATTGAGCTCTACACCAATCATTGCACTTAAATTTGGAGCATGCAACCATATTGAACCTTGCTTGACAACTCTTGCCACTAACCATCTTCCTCTTACTCTTAATGCCACAAAGAGCTCTAAGTTGACCATCCGTCTCCAGTAGCCCATATTCAAGTGGGAAAGTAAAGGTTAAGGATAGGAATTTCACCTATTTGAATGTTGTATTGGATAGTGATGGCTTTGGAAGAGGTCTTGCAAGCTCCATTCCCTTGTGTTCTTCTTTGAATTCTTCTACCTCTTTGCAAGCTTCCTCAATTTCAACCTCTTCCTCTTGGTAGCTTTCTTCTAATTCAATCTCTTCTTCATTGCTTATCAAGGGCATAGGAGGTTGTGCATCTTCCTCTTCTTCCATATGTGAGGGTGGAAAGTTCTCTAATTCACTGGAGTATAAACTCATTTGATTGGTTTCATCACTTTCTTCCATAGGATCTTGCATTGTATCTTTTGGGAAGGAATTTGCTTGTTCTTCTTTCTGGTTCTTGATTAGCGACTGCACATGTTTCTCTACATTTTTGACACTTGTCTTTATATCATGTAAGAATTCTTTCATGAGAAGCTCAAGATCTGATGGTATTTGAGATGGATAAGGAGGTGGTGGCTCTTGATATGCATAAGAAGGAGATGATGGTTCTTGATAAGTATAAAAAGAGGATGGTTCTTGGTATGAATAGGGAGATGGTGGCTCTTAATATGGGTAGAAGGATGATGGTTCTTGATATGAATATGGAGGTAGTGGCCCTTGATAGTTGGAACATGGAGCATTGAAGTTTCTTTGGTTTTGACTTTGCCAACCAAAATTTGGATAGGTCCTCCATCCACCATAAAAATCACTACTCGGGTGTGAGTAGTAACCCATGTGATCTCTCTCCATTATTTTTTTTAGCACAAAACACCAAAAAGAATTAAACACACCATGTGGGAAACAGGAAAGCATAGAAGACAGAACATAATTTTTTTGAAAAGGAATAAAATAAAAAATAATAAAAAAATTTGAAAATAAATGAAAAGAAGTGAACTATAAATTCAAAAATTAAACAAAGAAGGACACTAGGATTTTTAAAAAAATATTATTTATTTATTTATTTATTTATTTTTTAGAGAAAAATTACTACGGGGACACCAAACTTAATTTCAAAAATTAAGAGAAAAAAATTTTAAATAAAATAAATCAAAATATTTTTTTGAAAATTTAAGGAAATAAGTTAAATGAAATTAAAGTAAAAACGCCTAATCTAAGAAATCAAACAACCAGTAGTTGTCAATCACAGTCAATCCCCGGCAACGGCGCCAAAAACTTAATGCGGGATTTTACAACCCACAGACTAACCGGCAAGTGCACTGAGTCGTACCAAGTAATACCTTACGTGAGTAAGGGTTGATCCCATGAGGATTGATGGATCAAGCAACAATGGTTGATTGATTGGCTTAGTTAGGCAAGCAGAAAAGGGTTTGGAGATATTCAAAAGGTTTAAATTTGAAAATATCATAAGGCAGGCACACAAGTAAATAAGTTGAAAATAAAATATTGCAAAAACAGTTAAGGCTTCAGAGTTATCTATTTTTCCGGATTTACTTTTCTTACTAACTATTTTAATTATGTAGGATTTAATTTATGGCAAACTGTATGTGACTAGACCCTAATTCCTTAGACCTTCCTAGTCTCCTCTAAAATTCATTAACTACCAATTCCTTGGTCAATTAATTCCAATTAGAGGGTGATAATCAATTTCTAGTTTATTTGCCACAAAAACTCTAATTACCCAAGAAATAAAAGGATTATATGTCACGTATTCTGTTAAATTCAGATAATTAAAATTTAGAAGAATTTGTTTTCAAGTTGTTGTTCAAGTATAGAGCTTTTCCAAGTTATACAAGAACTCAAATAGAAAGAGGATCATACTTCCGTTCCACCCAAATTCATAAAATAAATAGCGAAAACAATTCTTAAATTATAAATCCATGCATAAATTAAAATAGAAAAAGTAATAAAATCAATGCATACAAATAGACAAAGCTTCTAACCTTAACAATGAAGGATTTGTTGCTCATGGAATGCAGAATGTAGATTTGTATGGAATTCCCTAATGGAATCCCCTTTAATGGAACCTCTCTCAATAGAAGAGAAGTCTCCCCTTTTTATAACTAATCCTAATTAATTTAAAATCTAATATCTAAAATTAAGATAATATCTTTTCCTATTTTAAAATAAAATTTGAATTTAAATCAGAATTAACTAATTACTTCGCGTCTTGTAACGTGGGGACCACTTGGCTTCACTGGATCTGCGCCTAACTTGGGTGCTAAAATGGGGCCCAAAAATCACCCACCAGCGTTTTCTGCATTTTCTGCACGTGGCTCATGTCATGCGTATGTGACAGTCACGCGTACGCGTCAATGGTCTTTTTCCTGAGTCACGCAGACGCGTCGATCACGCGCACGCGTCACTGTGCAAATCTTCAAATGACGCGTACGCGTCAGTCACGCGCACGCGTCGCCATGGAAAGCTCCAAATTGCATGCACGCGTCAGTCACACGTATGCGTTGCTCCTCGCTGCTATCTCCTTTAATTCTTGAGCTGCAGAAAGTCCATCAAATCCAGTTGAATGCTACCTAAAATAAACAAAATTGCAAAAGACTCAAAGTAGCATCCATATTGGCTAAAAGATAATTAATTCTTTATTACACTCAATAAATTAGATGCAAATTCACTAGTAAAAGATAGGAAAGATGCTCACGCATCAGTGGTCTGATGCACAAAAACTTGTCTCTCAACAAATTTTCCTTCGGCAAGTATACCGAATTGTCATCAAGTAAAAACTCATAATAGAGTGAGGTCGAATCCCGCAGGAATTGATTGGTCAAGAAACTTTTAGTTGGAAGAGTATGCTAGTTGAGCTAAACAGAGTGTAGTTGATGTTGCAGGAAATTAAATGGCGGGAAAGTAAATTGCAGGAAAGAAAGTGCAGAATCTTAAATGGGGAAACGGGGAGATGAAAATTGAAATAAATGGCAGAAATTAAAGAGAATGGGTGAGATCAGAAATGGGGAATTCATTGGGCTTAGGAGATGTTGTATTCTCCGGATCAAATTTATTTTCATCTCTTCCTCAATCAAAGCATCTATTGATCTCCTTGGCAATCTTAAGTGATTGGATTCCAATTCCTTGGTAACCTATTCTCTCTAAGCTTGAACAATTGCCCAATTCCTTGATTTAATTGCTCATGGAAAGAGATAAAGTGTGGTCAGTAATTATACCACATGTATTTCCAAATCAAAATGTTGGGAGGATTACATGTCACTATATCCGCCCAGACCCCAATTTGGTCCAAGGCTCAGAGGAGATCCAATTATGAAGAGTTTCTTTTCCAAGACAACTAACCAATTGAATTAAGATCGAAAGCTTTCTAGTAAATCAAGAGAAGAGAAGGAAGAAGAAGAATGAGAACTATAATTGATCCATCAAATTACAACAGAGCTCCCTAACCCAATGAAAGGGGTTTAGTTGTTCATAGCTTTGGGAATGGAAAATGGCAGAAAAGAATACATGCTTAACTAGAAAATGCAGAAAAGTGAATATACAGAGGGTAGTTCCCCAAAATGGCAAGCTCCTCTATAGTTCAAAACTACTCCTATATATACTACTCTTCTTGATCTTCTAGTGAGTTTTTCGAGTCTTGGATGTGGGCCTTAGATCTTGAGTTGAAGCAGTTACAATCTTTAGTGGGCTCAGCTTGCAGAAAAGTGTGAGTTAGGCATGGGCGTTAGTGATGTTAACGTTAAGTGAAAATGTGGGTTCGAGAATGTTAGTGGCAATCACCTTTTTCACTAACGTCCAACCCCAAAATAGTCCATGTTAACTTCAACGTTAGTGGCACTAACGTGACCACTAACGTTGCCTCTTGGTCCTTCGCAAACGTTATTGGGAATCACCTTTTCCAATAATGTTGCCTTGTGCCCCTTTCCCTATGTTAGAGTTCACGTTAGTATAATTAACGTGACTCTTAACGTGGGCATGCCTAGCTTCGAGAGCATTAGTGACACTTACCTTTATCACTAACGCTCCAAACGCCCCTCTTTCTCACGTTAGAGTTCACGTTAACTAGGTTAATGTGGCCACTAACGTGGTAGTGAATGCCATCTCCAACGTTAGTGACAAAGGTGAGTGTCACTAACGTTGGCT
>NC_029772.3:59918676-59918923 GCF_000817695.3 Arachis duranensis | reverse complement strand
AAGCATAAAGTAAAGATAGAGATACTTATGTAATTCATTGGTGAGAACTTCAGATAAGCGAATGGAGATGCTTTGTCCCTTACGTCTCTTTGCTTTCATACTGTCTTCATCCAATCCTTCTTACTCCTTTCCATGGCAAGCTGTATGTTGGGCATCACCGTTGTTAGTGGCTACAATCCCGTCCTCTCAGTGAAAATGTTCAACGCCCCCTGTCACGGCACGGCTAATCATCTGTCGGTTCTCAATC
>NC_029772.3:59918312-59918653 GCF_000817695.3 Arachis duranensis | reverse complement strand
TTCTCAATCAGGTTGGAATAGAATCCATTGATTCTTTTGCGTCTGTCACTAATGCCCAGCCTTTAGGAGTTTGAAGCTCGTCACAGTCATTCAATCATTGAATCCTACTCAGAATACCATAGACAAGGTTTAGACCTTCCGGATTCTCTTGAATGCCGCTATCAATTCTAGCTTATACCACGAAGATTCTGATCAAGGGATCCAAGAGATAAACATTCAAGCCTTGTTTGCTTGTAGAATAGAAATGGTTGTCAGGCACTCGTTCATAAGTGAGAATGATGATGAGTGTCACATAATCATCACATTCATCATGTTCTTGGGTGCAAATGAATATCTTAGAA
>NC_029772.3:59916585-59918233 GCF_000817695.3 Arachis duranensis | reverse complement strand
TTGCATTAATACTCGAGGTACAGCAGAGCTCCACACCTTAATCTATGGTGTGTAGAAACTCCATCATTGAAAATACATAAGTGATAAAAGTGATCATTGGCTTCGGCCCCAGATAGGGAACCAGAAGAACCAAGATGAAAATACAATAGTAAAAGGTCCTATTTGTAGAGAACTAGTAGCCTACGGTTTACAGAAATGAGTAAATTACATAAAAATCCACTTTCAGGCCCACTTGGTGTGTGCTTGGGCTGAGCATTGAAGCTTTCATGTGTAGAGACTTTTCTTGGAGTTAAACGCCAGCTTTTGTGCCAGTTTAGGCGTTTAACTCCCATTCTTGTGCCAGTTCCAGCGTTTAACACCGGGCAGTTTTGAGCTGATTTTGAACGCCAGTTTGGGCCATCAAATCTCGGGAAAAGTATGGACTATTATAAATTTCTGGAAAGCCCAGGATGTATACTTTCCAACACCGTTGAGAGTGCGCCAATTGGGCTTCTGTAGCTCCAGAAAATCCACTTCGAGTGTAGGGAGGTCAGAATCCAACAGCATCTACAGTCCTTTTCAGCCTCTGAATCAGATTTTTGCTCAGGTCCGTCAATTTCAGCCAGAAAATACCTGAAATCACAGAAAGACACAGAAACTCATAGTAAAGTCCAGAAAAGTGAATTTTAACTAAAAACTAATAAAAATATAATAAAGCCTAACTAAAACATACTAAAAACATACTAAAAACAATGCCAAAAAGCGTATAAATTATCCGCTTATCACAACACCAAACTTAAATTGTTGCTTGTCCCCAAGCAACTGAAAATCAAATAAGATAAAAAGGAGAGACTATGCAATGAATTCCAAAAACATCTATAAAGATCAGTATTAATTAGATGAGCGGGGCTTTTAGCTTTTTGCCTCTGAACAGTTTTGGCATCTCACTCTATCCTTTGAAATTCAGAATGATTGGCTTCTATAGGAACTCAGAATCCAGATAGTGTTATTGATTTTCCTAGTTAAGTATGATGATTCTTGAACACAACTACTTTATGAGTCTTGGCCGTGGCCCAAAGCACTCTGTCTTCCAGTATTACCACCGGATACATACATGCCACAGACACATAACTGGGTGAACCTTTTCAAATTGTGACTCAGCTTTGCTAGAGTCCCCAATTAGAGGTGTCTAGGGTTCTTAAGCACACTCTTTTTGCCTTGGATCACAACTTTATTCTTTTTCTCTCTTTTTTTTCGTTTTTCTCCCTTTTTTTCTTTTTTTTTTGTATTCACTGCTTTTTCTTGCTTCAAGAATCATTTTTATGATTTTTCAGATCCTCAGTAACATGTCTCCTTTTTCATCATTCTTTCAAGAGCCAACATTCATGAACAACAAATTCAAAAGACATATGCACTGTTCAAGAATACATTCAGAAAACAAAAGTATTGCCACCACATCAATATAATTAATCTGTTATAAAATTCAAAATTCATGCAATTATTCTCTTTTTCAATTAAGAACAATTTTTTCATTTAAGAAAAGTGATGGATTCATAGGACATTCATAACTTTAAGGCATAGACACTAAGACATTAATGATCACAAGACACAAACATAGATAAACATAAGCATTAAAAAATTCGAAAAACAGGAAAATAAAGAACAAGAA
>NC_029772.3:59913078-59916347 GCF_000817695.3 Arachis duranensis | reverse complement strand
TAGCTTGCTTCATACTAACAATCTCCGTGGGATCGACCCTTACTCGCGTAAGGTTTATTACTTGGACGACCCAGTGCACTTGCTGGTTAGTTGTGTGAAGTTGTGTAATGCCATGGTATTGAACACCAAGTTCTTGGGGTTCATGACCGGGGATTATGAGAGTTGTAAAAGGTATTGTTCACAATTTCGCGCACCAAGCGCCCTCTCCACAAATGTCTATGAGGACTTGGTCAAACCTTTTATCGAAGTTGACCCTTCTAGTGTAAAGGTGTTCATCTCCTTGCATCATGGGCAAGTTGAATGCCAACCTTACATTTTCCGGACTAAAATCTAAGCATTCCCCCGAACCATTGTAAGCCAATTCTTTGGATCTGGGTTCACACTTTGATCATGGTTCTTGGTGATCCATGCATTAGCATAGAACTCTTGAACCATTAAGATTCCGACTTGTTGAATGGGGCTGGTAAGAACTTTCCAACCTCTCCTTTGGATCTCATGTCGGATCTCCGTATATTCACTCTTTTTGAGTTTGAAAGGGACCTCGGGGATCACCTTCTTCATGGCCACAACTTCATAGAAGTGGTCTTGATGCACCCTTGAGATGAATCTCTCCATCTCTCATGACTCGGAGGTGGAAGGTTTTGCCTTCCCTTTCCTCTTTCTAGAGGTTTCTCCAGCCTTAGATGCCATAAATGGTTATGGAAAAACAAAAAGCAATGCTTTTACCACACCAAACTTAAAAGGTTTGCTCGTCCTCGAGCAAAAGAAGAAAAAAGAGAGTAGAAGAAGAAGAAATAAAGGAGATAGAGGTGGCTTTGTGGTTCGGCCAAGGGAGAGAAGTAGTGTTTAAGTTGTGTGAAAATGAAGGAGTGAAGAAGGGTTTATATAGGAGTGGAGAGGGGGTGTATGGTTCGGCCATAATGGGTGAGTTTGGGAGGGAAAGTGGTTTGAATTTGAATGGTGAGGTAGGTGGGGTTTTATGAAGGATAGATGTGAGTGGTGAAGAGAAGAGTGGGATTTGATAGGTGAGGGGTTTTTGGGGAAGAGGTGTTGAGGTGATTGGTGAATGGGTGAAGAAGAGAGAGAGTGGTGGGGTAGGTGGGGATCCTGTGGGTTCCACAGATCCTGAGGTGTCAAGGAAAATTCATCCCTGCACCAAGTGGCGAGCAAAAATGCTCCTTCTGCCGATTCTGGCGTTTAACGCCAGCTTCTTGCCCCTTCCTGGCGTTTAACGCCAGTCTGCTGCCCCTTTCTGGCGTTAAATGCCCAGAATGGTGCCAGATTGGGCGTTAAACGCCTATTTGCTGCCCTTACTGGTGTTTAAACGCCAGCAAGTTTTCCTCCAGGGTGTGCTGTTTTTCTTTCTATTTTTCATTCTATTTTTGCTTTTTCAATTGATTTTTGTGACTTCCCATGATCATCAACCTATAAAAAACATAAAATAACAAAGGAAAATAGATAAATATAACATTGGGTTGCCTCCCAACAAGCGCTTCTTTAATGTCAGTAGCTTGACAGTAGGCTCTCATGGAGCCTCACAGATACTCAGAGCAATGTTGGAACCTCCCAACACCACTCTTAGAAGTTGACTATGGGGGCTCTGTTTGACTCTGTTTTGAGAGAAGCTCTTCATGCTTCCTCTCTATGGTGACAGAGGGATATCCTTGAGCCTTAAACACAAAGGATTCTTCATTCACTTGAATGATCAATTCTCCTCTGTCCACATCAATCACAGCCTTTGCTGTGGCTAGGAAGGGTCTGCCAAGGATGATGGATTCATCCATGCACTTTTCAGTTTCTAGGACTATGAAATCAGCAGGGATGTAATGGTCTTCAATCTTTACCAGAACATCCTTTACAAGCCCATAAGCTTGTTTTCTTGAATTGTCTGCCATCTCTAGTGAGATTCTTACAGCTTGTACCTCAAAGATCCCTAGTTTCTCCATTATAGAGAGATGTATGAGGTTTATGGTTGACCCTAGGTCACACAGAGCCTTCTTAAAGGTCATGGTGCCTATGGTACAAGGTATTGAGAACTTCCCAGGGTCCTGTCTCTTTTGAGGTAGTTTCTACCTAGACAAGTCATCCAATTCTTTGGTGAGCAAAGGGGGTTCATCCTCCCAAGTCTCATTACCAAATAACTTGTCATTTAGCTTCATGATTGCTCCAATGTATTTAGTAACTTACTCTTCAATGACATACTCATCCTCTTCAGAGGAAGAATACTCATCAGAGCTCATGAATAGCAGAAGTAAATCCAATGGAATCTCTATGGTCTCTGTGTGAGCCTCAGATTCCCATTGTTCCTCATTAGGGAACTCATTGGAGGCCAGTGGACGTCCATTGAGGTCTTCCTCAGTGGCAATCACTGCCTCTTCCTCCTCTCCAAGTTCGGCCATGTGGGTCATGTTAATGGCCTTGCATTCTCCATTTGGATTCTCTTCTGTATTGCTTGGAAGAGTACTAGGAGGAAGTTCAGTAATTTTCTTGCTCAGCTGTCCCACTTGTGCCTCCCGGTTTCTAATAGAGGACCTTATTTCAGTCATGAAACTTTGAGTGGTTTTGATTAGATTTGAGACCATGGTTACTAAATCAGAGTGGCTCTACTCAGAATTCTCTGTCTGTTGCTGAGAGGATGATAGAAGAGGCTTGCCATTGCTAAACCTGTTTCTTTCACCATTATTGTTGTTGAAACCTTGTTGAGGTCTCTATTGATCCTTCCATGAGAGATTTGGATGATTTCTCCATGAAGAATTATAGGTGTTTCCATAGGGTTCTCCCATGTAATTCATCTCTTCTATTGAAGGATTCTCAGGATCATAAGCTTCTTCTTCAGATGAAGCGTCCTTAGTACTGCCTGGTGCAGCTTGCACTCCAGACAGACTTTGAGAAATCATATTGACTTGTTGAGTTAATATTTTGTTCTGAGCCAATATGGCATTCAGAGTATCAATCTCAAGAACTCCTTTCTTCTTATTTGTCCCATTGTTCACAGGATTCCTTTCAGAAGTGTACATGAATTGGTTATTTGCAACCATTTCAATGAGTTCTTGAGCTTCTGCAGGCGTCTTCTTCAGATGAAGAGATCCTCCAGCAGAGCTGTCTAATGACATCTTGGACAGCTCAGACAGACCATCATAGAAGATACCTATGATGCTCCATTCAAAAAGCATGTCAGAGGGACACTTTCTGATCAATTGTTTGTATCTTTTCCAAGCTTCATATAGGGATTCACCTTCCTTCTGTCTGAAGGTTTGGACTTCCACTCT
>NC_029772.3:59911519-59912818 GCF_000817695.3 Arachis duranensis | reverse complement strand
CAATGGAAGTCCATGGAACTTGCAATTCTGTTGCATTAGAGAAACTAATTGAGGCTTAAGCTCAAAGTTGTTTGCTCCAATGGCAGGGACAGATATGCTTCTCCCATAGAAGTCGGGAGTAGGTGCAGTAAAGTCACCTAGCACCTTCCTTGTATTGTTGGCATTGTTGTTGTTTTCGGCTGCCATGTCTTCTTCTTGTTTGAAAATTTCTATTAGGTCCTCTACAGAGAGTTGTGCCTTAGATTCTTTTAGCTTTCGCTTCAAGGTCCTTTCAGGTTCCGGGTCAGCCTCAACAAGAATGCTTTTGTCTTTGCTCCTGCTCATATGAAAGAGAAGAGAACAAGAAAGTATGGAATCCTCTATGTCATAGTATAGAGATTCCTTGAGGTGTCAGAGGAATAGAAAAATAGAAGGAAGAGGTAGAAGAATTCGAACTTATTAAGAAAAATAGAGTTCGAATTGTGCATTGAGGAGGAGTGTTAGTCCATAATTAGAAGGATGTGAGAAGAGGGAAAGAAATTTTCGAAAATTAAAGTAAAAGATTTTAAAATAATTAAAAGAAATTTTCAAAATTTGATTGATGATTTTGAAAACATTTTGAAAAACACTAGTTGATTTTCGAAAACCAAGAGTGGAAAAGAAATCAAGTGATTTTTGAAAAAGATTTTGAAATTAGAAATCAACAAGATATGATTGAAAACTATTTTGAAAAAGATGTGAGAAAAATATATGATTGAAAAGATATAGTTTTAAAAAGATATGATTGAGAATATATGATTTGAAAAACAATTTAAAAAGATTTGATTTTAAAAATTAATGACTTGGCTAAAAAGAAAAGATATGATTCAAACATTAAACATTTCTCAACAGAAAAGGCAACATACTTGAAATGTTGAATCAAATCATTAATTGATAGCAAGTATTTTTGAAAATGGAAGGAAATTGATTTTGAAAACATATGATTGAAAAGATATGATTTGAAAAAGATTTGATTTTGAAAAATTTTGAAAACCTAAAAAAAATTGAATTAAAAACAGAATCTTTCCTCTTGTGCCATCCTGGCGTTAAACGCCCAGAATGGTATCCATTCTGGTGTTTAACGCCCAAAACACTACCCTTTTGGGCGTTAAACGCCCAGCCAGGCACCCTGGCTGGCGTTTAAACGCCAGTTTTCCTTCTTCACTAGGCGTTTTGAATGCCCAGCCTTTTTCTGTGTAATTCCTCTACTGTATGTTCTGAATCTTCAATTTTCTGTATTTTTGACTTGAAAAGACACAAATTAAAAATATTTTTGGATTT
>NC_029772.3:59878585-59911477 GCF_000817695.3 Arachis duranensis | reverse complement strand
TGGATTTTTAATAATGAGGAATAATCAAAATGAAACTAAGATCAAATAAACAATGCATGTAAGACACCAAACCTAGAAGTTTATATACTATTGACACTAACAAAATGAGAATGCATATGAGAAACAACAAAACACTCAAGACAAGAGAATTTAAAGATCAGAACAAGGAAATCATCAAGAACAACTTGAAGATTAATGAAGACACGTGCATGAATGCAAGAAGAATAGAAACATGCAATTGACACCAAACTTAAAATGAGACACTAGACTCAACAAGAAACATAAAATATTTTTTAACTTAAAATGAGACACTAGACTCAAACAAGAAACATAAAATATTTTTGATTTTTATGACTTTTTAAATTTTTTTTGGATTTTTCAAAAATTATGTGGAAAAGAAAATAAAGAGATTCAAAATTTTTAATAAGAATTCCAGGAATCATGCAATGTTAGTCTAAAGCTTCAGTCTAAAGGAATTAGACATGGCTAGCCAAGCTTCAACAGGACATTGCATTCAAGAGCTAAATTGATGAGAATCAATCAGCTTTGGTGATGATAAGAACAACCTTGAAACACTAGAATTCATTCTTAAGAACTATGAAGAAAAATACCTAATCTAAGCAACAAGATGAACCGTCAGTTGTCCAAACTCAACAATCCCCGACAACGGCGCCAAAAACTTGGAGCACGAAATTGTGATCATCAATGGCGCCATCAACGTGGTACGCTCAATTGCAATCTCAACTATTTATCACAACTTCGCACAACTAACCAGCAAGTGCACTGGGTCGTCCAAGTAATAAACCTTACGCGAGTAAGGGTCGATCCCACGGAGATTGTTGGTATGAAGCAAGCTATGGTCATCTTGTAAATCTCAGTCAGGCAGATTCAAATGGTTGTGCACTACAAGAAAAATACCCATTCAGCCATACTTTTTTAAGCTACATTTGAAAAGCGTAGCCTATTCTATGAATAGGCTACGCTTTTCTCCGTGTTGCCTTTTTATAAGAGAAAAGGATACACAATTGTGGCATCATTTAAAAAGTGTAGCCTTAGGTATTATAGAAATCACTTATAAAGCGTAGCTGTAGGTTGATATCTATAGGTTCACTTTTCGTATCAAAGGAGACGCTTTTAGACGGTAGCCTATTTATTAAGTTTTGGGTGCATTTTAAAAGTGATGCCTAATGTATCTAGCGCAAAAAAATTTAACACAACTCACAAACACTTAGTAATTTTTTGTTTCCTTTTCACCAAATCACATACTACACTCTCTCCCTCACTTACCCTCTTTGCGTGGTGCCCTAACCTTGAATCAGAACCCATCTCACCTCTCTCTTCTCTCGTCACTCTGTCCCTCAAGCCCGTCGCCGGCTCCTCAAGCTTTGGTCGCCCCCTCAGGCTCGTCGCCGCTTAAGCTTTGGTCGCCCCCTCAAGCTCGTCGCCGCCTCAAGCTCTGTTCGCCCCCTCAAGCTTGTCACGGCCTCAAGCTCTGTCGCCGCCTTAAGCTCGTCGCCGCCTCAAGCTCACGTCGTCGCCTCAAGCTCGTCGCCGCCTCGAGCTCGCGTCGCCGCTTCAAGGTCATCGCTGCTCAAGCTCTGTCACGCTCTATCATAGTTCGTAAGCTCGCCTTCTTGCTTCGGCCATCAACGCTTCCTCGGCCCTGAGTCTGGGTTTAGGGTTTTAGCTTCGGCTCGGGTCTTCCATCAACGCTTGCTTCGTCTCTCTGCCTATGTGAGTTTCATCTTCAGCTCTTGCTTCGTCTTTCTGCTCAGGTGCATTTCAACTTCGGCCCTGTTGTTCCTCTTTCAATTTCATTGCTATAAATTATTAGTATATCTTAAATTTGTTATTGAAAGTTGAGTTTGTTGTTGAAATGATGATTTAGCTAATGTTAATTTGTTGTAAATGATATTTGAAGAATTGGAGTTTTTTTTGTTACTGCCTGAAAGTTATCATAATTTAAGTTCTTGTTGCTGCCTGAAAGTTATCATTGTTATCATAACTGAATTTATTGCTAGAACTCTAGAAGTAGAATTTGTTGTCAGCTGTAAGTTGAATTTGATGCTGAACATATCATAAATGTGGTTGTTGCTGGAAGTAGAATTTGTTGCTGGATAATTAAGCTGAGTTGAATTTGTTACTGATCCTTGTTGTTGTTGTGTTGAATTTGTTCTGATTAGGGGAGGTTCTGCGATTATTTGTTTTTTAATTAAGAAGCATAATGTTCTATTTTTAATTTGTTTTTGGTTTTGATGTTTCCCAATTATTCTTCATTATCAAGGGAAAAACTAATTGATTTATGGAGTAGTTTATTTTATTTGATTTTAATTTTTCCATTCTTTTTATTTGGTGGTGTTTCAAATGAGAAATTAGTTTGTTCTATGTTATGGTGGTTGAATTCGATGGACTTTTATTGGAACTCTGCTCACGGCATCTTCTCTCTTCTTTGCCGCAAGCGTCGCGTCGTCTACTCTCTTCTTCGTCGTGAGCGTCGCGTCTTGTCGTCTTCTTCTATGGACTTGTTCGTCTTCTCCACCGATGTAATAGTTTTGTTCATCATCTCTGCCAGCGCAACCTTACTTGCCGCTTTCTGCTCTGGCTCCCTTCGTCTCTGGTAAGCTTCTATTTTTCCTCTTCCCTTGTTTTTTGCCTGATTATATGTTGAATAGTGAAACATTACTTGTAATGCGGTGGTTTATGTATTGACTATACTCTTGTGTGAAACCATTTTGAGAAAATTGATTTCTAATGTTTTGTTTTGTTACTTATTTGTTTGATAAGAATATCCCTGGATCAAAGATGTAAAAAGTAATGCAGGTTATATTTTGTTTCTAATGTCTTCTTTTGATTCTTGTGTTTATGTTTTCTTTTTGGTATTTTTTATGAGCTTTGATTTATTTTTAGTGCCAATAGTCTTATATTTTTCAAGTTTTAAAATCTCAGTCGCGGTAAAGATTGACATCAGGGTAGGTTAAAAAGTGCAGTGGAGACAATACTTTCTTCCTCCTTGTTCTTTAAGTCCAGAACAAAAGTTTAGGCACTGCAAATTAGGTTTTGAAGGTATATAGTGACCTTATGGGATTTGTTTTTGGTGATGATCAATCACTTTAATTCTATATATGCTCACATGACTTCAATTCAGAAAATAAATCCAATAGAGATTGCATTGGAATTGGATATTAATGTTGCTTGTGTTGATAGAATTGCTTGCTTCGATGATATTTTTCTCTTAGTGCACATTATGGAGCATGAATTAATTGTTAAACACTTTTAGGTTGAATTCTAAGCTTGATTTAGTAGATCACTGCATGAAGCTTGGTCTGGGATTTAAAATCTTGACTTAAATTTATTTTTGTTTGCTTTTTTAGCAATGGTTATTGTTATCAGTGCAAGATGATGATTTTTAAGAGGAATGACTTGACTTTTACTGTGATATCACGTACTGCAATTTTGAAAAGGCTTTTGATGAAGTTATTTTTCCAAAGGGGGAACCTAATGCTGTTTCTATTAGTAAGAGAGATGTCAAGCTTTTACAGCCAGAGACATTCATTAATGATACTATCATTGACTTTTATATTAAGCATGATAATAGAAGTTATAATGTTGCTATTATTTTAATGAGTATGTACTACTTGTATTATTCAAAAATTGGTTTTCTCCCCCTTTCTTTGTCATTTCTACATGCATATGTGTTATCTCCGTATCTTATCAATTACCTAGGAAAGGAAGGAGGGCAAATCTTTGTAAGAGTGAGCAATATGTATGCCAGTGTTGTAATTTTTGCAACTTCAATAATATACTTTTTCAATAGCTTCTTCTTTCAGAAGCTTGCTGATTTAGACAGAGATCCATCAAGTGCTTGTGACGGTAAAGCAGCATTTCAACTTATTTATATATTTAATTGGCATCTTTTAGATGGTTGGGATTTTCTAGGTCCTGTCAGAGTTCTATGCATTCACTAAATTTTCTATGATATGCGACAAATTTGAGTTGAGTTGAGATTTAAGAATATGTGACTGCAATGGGAACTTATGCAGATTGAAGGGTACTGGGAATATAACAAGTTCTATGAAGAAGGAGTTTACAACTGTGCTGGGTGTGCAACTCCTCTTTACAAGTCTTCCACTAAATTTGACTCTGGTTATGGTTGGCCTGCTTTCTTTGAGGGTTTACTTGGTGCCATCAATCGCTCAGTGAGTTCTTTTTCTTATTCAATATTTGGATATTCATCTCTTTTCAAAGGAGAGGGGTTCAAGACACCCACTGATGAACGCCATTGTGTTAATAGTGTTTCCGTTAAGTTTATTCCAGCTAATTCTGCTGCTTAACCATTATGGCCTATGTGTTGAAAATTGAGAGAGCCTTGTGTTTCATTTCTCATTTGTTCTCCCATTTGATAGGTTGATGCTGAGAGAGCCTATCATCGAAATGCCCTTGTCATTCTAGAGAAACTGTATACTGAGGTTAGCCCTTGTAGCTTGAACTACAAAAATGAGAGTCAAGATTCAAGAACTATGTTTGAAGAGAGATTTTATACTTTTACCAGAACTTACCATTATATATATAGTTTCACTGTCTTTTTATTTAGTAGCTTTTGGGAGTGGATGCATGAGTAGATATTGCGAAATATGGTATGACGGTATGACCATCTTTTTCTTACTCCTTGTATTGCTATGCACTAGAGAGATTGTAACTAAAACTGGGTAAAAGAAAGTACTATCAGGTTAATGATCTCTATTTCTATAGTTATAATATTGGCTACTGAATTGGATAGACTAATTTTGTACAAACAGTTTTGTCAGGTTAATGATCTATGCAGTTATTATTTCTATTATTGCTATTGAAGCTTTTTCTGCTCAACTCATCAGGTAAAAAATTCTGGAACTTGTTCCATATGCAACCTATGCGTGACCAGAAGGTATAACTTATCATAATCAAGTGAAGAAGTTAGCTCTTTTAATATTTTGCCACACAAATTTTTTTTTGGATGGATAAGCACTTTTTTTTACTCGGTCCAACAGAGAGAAGTACAGTATTTTATTGGTGTTCAACTCGACGATACCCAACATGTGGAGCCTCTTCACAACTGCATCACAGAAAATACTGCAAAAGAAGGAGAACAACTGGTTTGGACTCTATTCAAGTGCTTCATTAATTTACCATATACTGAATCTCAAATAATTAAACTTTATTAACATCATTACACATTCAACTTGTGCCAAATATTGAAGTCTCCAAAACCTAAAAATGGTGACTTCCATTAAAATTTATGTAACCTTGGTTTTGTAGATCCTGGACAGTGGAGAACAGGTTTTGTAGATCCTTGATTTTGATGACAAATTTCTGCATGTTCACTATGGTAAGAAAAAGAATTGTTTGTTATTTTTTTGGTTTCTAATCTTAATTTTGTAATGTTTATAGTGCTGAAAAAAGATGAGACACTTTGCTACTATGTGCAAGAATGTAAAAAATAGGAAGTCTTGTGTCATCAAATTTTGTCACAAGTGCCTCTTAAATTCTTTTAGTAAAAGAATAAGTATATCTAGTATGCTTTTTAATTCTGGTTTATTTTCATATTATGCTAGGGAGGTGATGCTAATCTTATTAAGCAGATAGTCAAATATGTTCTGCAGATAAATAATTGCCCGTAGCGAATCCAAGGCTTGAGAGAGGAATCTTGTGAATTTTATTGAGAATTATTATATAAAAATTGATACATGTATAGTTGACTAATGACTTTTATTAGATGTATAAATATTCACAATTAATTTCATTCTAGTACTTTTGGATTATTATTATAAATATATTTTGGTTAGAGATAATTTTTATTATTTAAAGAAATTATTTAGTATAATTATATATTTATTTTTATTTTATAATATTCAACTCAGTTAAATAAAAATGCAGAATTATTATACATTATGTTGTATTAATATATATACAAAAAAAGAGACCTAAGGCTACACTTATATATAGTAGCTATAGTATACCCAAAAAAAATAGGGACCTAAGGCTACGCTTATAAAAAGTAGCTATGGTATACAATGGGGCTACGCTTTATAAGTGATGCAGTAGCGTTGAAAAGCGTAGCCTATTCTGGAAGAATGAAAGCTGAAAAGCGTAGCCTTTGGTCCTGAACAGCATCACTTGAAAAGCGTAGCCTATTCCCAAGCGCCAAAAGCGTAGCCTTTGGTGCAGAAAAGCGTAGCCTTTGAGAATAGGCAACGACCGAATAGGAATCACCCCAAAAAGTGTAGCTGTAGCCCAAAAAGCATAGCCATAGCCTAAGGCATCATTTTTTTTTCACTTTTAGCTACACTTTTTAAGTGTACCTGAATGGGTGTTTTTCTTGTAGTGGTGGATGATATATGAATAAAGCATAAAGTAAAGATAGAGATACTTATGTAATTCATTGGTGAGAACTTCAGATAAGCGAATGGAGATGCTTTGTCCCTTCCGTCTCTCTGCTTTCCTACTGTCTTCATCCAATCCTTCTTACTCCTTTCCATGGCAAGCTGTATGTTGGGCATCACCGTTGTTAGTGGCTACAATCTCGTCCTGTCAGTGAAAATTTTCAACGCACCCTGTCACGGCGCGGCTAATCATCTGTCGGTTCTCAATCAGGTTGGAATAGAATCCATTGATTCTTTTGCGTCTGTCACTAACGCCCAGCCTTCAGGAGTTTCAAGCTCGTCACAGTCATTCAATCATTGAATCCTACTCAAAATACCACAGACAAGGTTTAGACCTTCCGGATTCTCTCTATGGTGTGTAGAAACTCCACCGTTGAAAATACATAAGTGATAATGGTGATCATTGGCTTCGGCCCCAGAGAGGGAACCAGAAGAACCAAGATGAAAATACAATAGTAAAAGGTCCTATTTGTAGAGAACTAGTAGCCTAGGGTTTACAGAAATGAGTAAATTACATAAAAATCCACTTCCGGGCCCACTTGGTGTGTTCTTGGGCTGAGCATTGATACTTTCATGTGTAGAGACTTTTCTTGGAGTTAAACGCTAGCTTTTGTGCCAGTTTGGGTGTTTAACTCCCATTCTTGTGCCAGTTCCCGCGTTTAACGCTGGGCAGTTTTGAGCTGATTTGGAACGCCAGTTTGGGCCATCAAATCTGGGCAAAGTATGGACTATTATACATTGCTGGAAAGCCCAGGATGTCTACTTTCCAACGCCGTTGAGAGCGGGCCAATTGGGCTTCTGTAGCTCCAGAAAATCCACTTCGAGTTCAGGGAGGTCAGAATCCAACAACATCTACAGTCCTTTTCAACCTCTGAATCAGATTTTTGCTCAGGTCCCTCAATTTCAGCTAGAAAATACCTGAAATCACAGAAAAACACACAAACTCATAGTAAAGTCTAGAAAAGTGAATTTTAACTAAAAACTAATAAAAATTATAATAAAAACTAACTAAAACATACTAAAAACATACTAAAAACAATGCCAAAAAGCGTATAAATTATCCGCTCATCATTCATCAATCTTAGCTCCTTGTTAACTTTCACTAACGTGGACAATGTTAGCTTGATCCAACGTTAGTGACAAAGATGAGTGTCACTAACGTTGGCATTGTCTTTTCTTCCACGTCGGAGTTCACGTTAACTAAGTTAACGTGACTCTTAACGTGGCCAATTGCCACTTTGTAGCATTAGTGGTGTTCACGTTTACCACTAATGCTGGAGCTCCCTTTATCTCCACGTTAACTACCACGTTAATGTAGTTAACGTGGCAATTAACGTGGGCTTATGATGGCTTCGCATGCGTTATTGGCGACCACCTTTCTTATTAACGTTACAAGCTCATTCCCATTCCACGTTAGTGGTCACGTTAATTAGATTAACGTGGCAACTAATGTGGTTCTTCCTTGCTTCCTTTGTCCTGAAATCAAGCAGATAAAGTGCATCAAAGCTCTAGCCCAAGTCATGAGATTATGCATCATCAATTTGTCATTCAATCCTTGCAAAATCCTCATGAAATCATGTAAAATTCACAATAGTTGCTTGAATCAAGGTGTAAGTGTATTTTCATCCAAAACTTGCCTTATTTACTAAGAAAATGCATGAAACTACCCTAAAATAGTAAAGAAAAGGTCAGTAAAACTGGCCTAGATGCCTTGGCATCACAACACCAAACTTAAAGCTTGATTGTCCCTAAGCAAGTTCTGAAATCATAGGAAGAATGAATGAAAGAAACAAGATGATCAATATAAAAGTAAAATTCCTGGTTTATGGGGTTTCATGCATAGCAACTTAGGTTCATTCCTTTACTGGGTTTCAGGTCTTTATCATGTCCTTGAACACTTGTTTGATTGCATCCTTTGAGACTTCCTAATTATTGATACTCCTTTCCCTTTCAGGATTTATTGCATTCCTCTTTTTTTTGGCTAAGTGCTCTGTAAGAGGGTGACTCTTTAAGATAAGCTTTCAGCCAACACTCCCGAACCAGTTGGTTCAAGGTGCTAGGTGTTAAGGCACCCCTAAGGACTTACTCCCTCAAGTCTCTTTCCCCCATATATACACATCACAGGCACATGGTTTGTTATTTTTTCTTTCTTGAGACCTTGGTGTCCAGCACCTCTTTGGGTTGCTAAGTGTTCTGTAGCAAAGGTTACTCTTGATAGTGGACTTTTAGCTGATAATCCCGGATTAGTTAACCCAAGTTACCAGGTGATAAGGCACCCCTAAGAGCTTATTCATCCAAGCATATCCTTTGCACATGAACACCACAGACACATGCCTCAATATTCAAACCCTTGGTGCCTAGCATTATTTCTCATTGTTTTTCTTTCCTTTTCACTTTTATTGCTCTTTCTCTTTTCTTATTAGGATTTCATTATTTGGTTAGTCTCATAGGATGTGTTTCAAGCATAGGATTCATGATAGATAGTTGCCTTCCTACCTTGTTGGTGAACCAACTTAGCTAATTAATCACCCTACCACAAACATTCAAAATTCACTTCAACAGATAACTTTACTCTTGCTCTTTTCATAACATTTTCTTTTTGATTGGCTTAAAGGACAAGCATACATATAGGCAAGATGACTATGAACACTAGGGGCATTAGACTAGTGAGCATAGACCTAAGCAATGAAAACCTTAAATGCAGGATTGAAAATCTTAAACTACTCATGGAGGCATGTTCTATTTCATACATGATTTTCCTTATTTTAAAGCTTGAAAGAGATAAAACAAAGAGGGAACTCCACTACCTTTTAATCATGGTGATGCTCATGTTCTTTTGCTTCCTTGTCTTCTTTATGTCCACTTGTGCTTCCTTTCATCCGATTCATTCTGGCTATTTTCCAATCTTCTAGTGCCTTCCTCACTAATTCATGACTCGTTTCGGCCCTTTCTCGTTCCACTTGTGCTAATTCATCCTTTACGTCCTCATATTTTGTGATCCCAGGATGTAATACAGGTAGTTATCTGACTAAGTACCCAAGCCTGGCTTGGGTGTTTACATGATATCCAGTTTCACTCATGTAAACCCCTTTCCGAAAATGCTCTGTATTCATCAAAAAGATCTCCCTGTTCTCTTTGTTTCCTATGCATCTCATGAATGTGTGCACCATGATGTGCTTGGATGTTGATTAGCTTTTGAATGGCTTCTTGTTGTTGATCTTGCTTTTGGTTTAGGTTATGGAAGGACTCACTCTATTGTCTCCCTTGTTCCAATTGATGTACCATCAATTGTTTTTGCCACTCCCCTTGCTGATTCATCCATCTACAGAGTGATTCTTCTTGGCAGTCTATTATTTTCATTTAAAGCTCTTTTTAGTGCCCCTTGATTTTCCATGTATTGCCTTGACAAAGTATCAATAGTCTCTTGTAATTGGTGCATGTCTAAGGTGGATGGGGCTTGCTCCTGTGGATGTTGTCCTTCCTCAACTCGATGGGCTGGCCTCTTTCTTAGTCTTCGTTGAGGTAGGGGAGGTGCAGCAGCATGCATCCGACAAAAAGTAATTGGAAGGCCAACTTTTATCCACTCGGGGTTTCCATCTTCGAACACCACCCCAGCCTTGTTGCAAAGACGGAGAATAATGCTGGGGTAGCCTAACCTTCCTCCAGAATCACTCTTCTCAGCCAACTTTCGAATACCCTGGGCTATGAGTTCATGAACCTGGATTTCTCCTCCCTTCATTATGCATTGCACCATTGTTTCTCTCTTAAGGTTTACCTCTGAGTTGTTTCCAGCTGGGAGGATGGATCTCCTTACAATTTCGAACCACCCCTTAGCCTCAGGAAGGAGATCTCCTCTCTTTATAAATCTGGGCTTCCCATGGGGGTCTCTGTCCTAATATGCTCCCTGCACACAGATGTCTTTCATAATTTGGTCGTGGTTGGGGTTGTTATCTATTCTTGAGTGATAGCTCTCTTCTGCAAAGGGTATGGTTCACAGCTTTAGCACTCTTATGATGCTCATGGGACTAAAATCCACCATTATTCCTCTCACGAAACTTGTATAGGATTCATCTGCCTTATCATGTCTAACCACATTTGCATAAAAATCTCTTACTAGAGTTGCGTTCATCCTTGTAATCGGATTGGTGAGGAGCTCCCATCGACGTTTTTCCACCTTCTCTGTGATTTTGGGGCACTCATTTTTTGTGACTTAAAAGCCTAACTCATATATGACTTCTTTATCAGCCATCCACCCAAATTGTAGTGCATGGTAAAAGGTTCTAAATTTCTTTTCATCAAAAGGAGGCTGCTCTATGGTTTCCTTCCCTTTTCGCCTCTTGGAGCTTGATGATGCCATGCAGGAGACTTGTGTGTGTGTTCGAGAGAAGGAAGGGAGATGAATGAGAATAATAAGTGTGTACGGAGAGGTTGTAGAATGGGGATCATTTATATAGAAAGATGATGGGTGTTTGAAGGGTGTGGATTGATGGTGTTGCTTAGTGATGGAGGGTTGGGGCTTGGCATTGGATGAGCACAAGGATCACCTCTTTTATGAGGGTCTTGGTTTGGTCTCCAAGGCTATCCAACTCCCAATGTTGCATGCCAACTCTTCCCAAGATACTCTCCTTGAAGACAAGTGTGTAGTTCTCTTGGTATAGTTGCCGAATCTCCCTTCTTTGGTTGTCCTATCAAGTACCACCAATACCCTTTTTCATTTCCTATACAAGACAAAAGGGAATGCAACAAGTCAATTGAATTTTTGGTGGGAAAAATTAAAGTATGAAATAGCTACTGTTAAATCCTTTTCTTTTGTTTTTTTTTTTAGAAAATACTAAATGCTTTTCATGGATGCAAATCAACCAACCAATCAATTTCCCATGCATGCAATGTTGGTAACACCAAACTTGTTTGTGATCATATGGTGCAACAAGATTTGAAAAGAATCTCATATCATGAAGTGTGTTCAACCCCTCTTGGTGTGCTTTGAACACCAAACTTATCATGTACTATATGTTGCATGTAGGGATTCTTATATTGTTTGTCGAGGTTGATTTAAAATCCATGAACTTTGCTTTATTACTACTATTAGAGATTAAAGAGAGAGGGTATAGAACATAGGTTGCCTCCCATGAAGCGCTTCTTTAGCGTCATTAGCTTGACGTTTGGCCTTTGTTAGGGTGGTGATATACCCCATTTTGAGGGTTTATCTTATGTTGATTTCAGGGGTTTTATCAATAATTCCACACGCTTTCTATATGAAAATACAAGACTTTGTGTTCCTTTCCTAATTTTGTCTCATGAATGAAAACATGCTTATTTTGCACTAAATTAGATACATTTCTAATCTTCTCTTGGTGCCACTCGATGTCGTGACCTGTGTGTTAAGTGGTTTCAGAATATAGGGCAGGGACGGACCGAAAGAGAGAAGAAGGACGGGTGCAAAGGAAGGGAGCATGAGAATTGAACTTTGGAAATCTCGGCATGGGCGCGTGCGCGCACTTGACGCGTCTGCACGGATCGAGCAGTTAGAAGTCGAAGCCAAGAGCTAAGCCACGAGCCGGCTTGCGTAGCGGCTAGGCCATGATCTCCGGTGGTGCGCACACGTACATTACGCCTCCGCGCACATTACAAGATGCCCGTGGGCGCGCACGCGTACATGGCGCGTGCGCGCCGATGTTCGAATATGGATTTTTTTTTAAAGAGCCACGTGACTTGGGCGTGGAGGCAGTTGGGAATCCCATTTTGGGGAAGTGCCCTAGCGGGAAAAGCTTAAGAAGACCAAGGGAACAAGGGTTAAGGATTTTTTAGCTCATTTTCTAGATTCTAGATATTTTTGGAGATAGTTAGTTACACTTGTGGAGAAGGAGAGAGATTCAAAGCTCTCACTAGGGTTCATCTTCATCCAATTTCTGAATTTTCATTCACTCTTTGGTGAGATCCATTGCAATTCTCAATTCATTTTGTTCATGTCATAGATCTTCTTCTCCAATCTCAATTAGTGTTTGTACTTGCTCAATTCTCATAGATCTTAGATTCAATTTTTTAGTTTTGGATTTAATCAATTCCTTTAGAATCTCATTTCCATTGTTGTTCTTTGTTAATTGTTGTTAGTTCCTTGTGTTGAAATACTTTCAATTCTACTTTCTTCTCAATTTTACCATGGCTTTCACTCTTGCTCACCAAATATTTGATGAAATGCCAACACTAGTCATGGAGTAAAAGTTTCTTACTTGGCATAGGTTTTGGGTCATTAGGAGAAGTTGAATAGTTGTGTCAATTGTTAGATTTAAATTAGGGATTGCTAATTGACTTGGAGTACACTAAAGCTAGATTTCCATAAGGTAAAGCTAGGACTTGTGACTCAAGTTGATTACTCTCATTTGACTTTCCTCTATACCTAGGAGTTAACTAAATGAAGCAAGGCCTAATTGTTGTCATCATTGAAAAAACTATAAGGATAGAATTTCTAATGCCAACCCTAAGCCAAGTCTTCTAAGGATTGATTGTTTGTTTTCTATTTTGCTAAAACCTTCAAATGATCATAACAAGGCTTTCTAATCAATAAGGTGCACACTCTAGCAATTCCAAGGGAGGACGACTCGGGAGACTAGTACTCTCGGTTATAGATTGTAGGATTGATTGGTGTGAAGTTTAAGTGTCGATTAGACTATACTCACGATCATATTCCTCATTGAATTCTAAATCGACATGCAAAATTTCGTTTATCAAAATGGCGCCGTTGCCGGGGACTTTGCTTAGTGTGCCATGTTATTGTTTGGAATGAATGTGTATATATGTACATAGTTACATTTCATTGTAATTTGTTCAAGTGATTAACCCCTCATCGTTACCATGAATCTCACTTCCCCTTCATTGCATGACGCGTTCACAACCGAATCCGAGCTTAGCCTCTTTTGATCCGGAAATAGAACGAACTTTGTTTCATATTAGACAAGCTAGGAGGCGGCTAAAGTTTGGGAAAGGTGAAGAGGTCTTCACCACCTCAACCACCTTACTAAAAGTGAACATTGAACCGTCACTCAAAGAAGGCATTAGTCATACTTCCATTAACATCACTAACAACTCTTCTTTCATTTTAGGTATTAATACCATGGATGCTCCGAGGAGAGTTACCATCAAGGAAGCAGGTGCACCGGATTATGTCCTTCAACCCCTTCATGTAACTCACCCCAACTTGAATGCAAACTTTGAATTGAAGACCGCTTTGATCAACCTCCTACCTAAGTTTCATGGGCTTCCCGCACAAGACCCTATTCGACATCTCAAGGACTTTCATCGTATATGCTCAACCACTAGACGGGAAGGATCCGATGAAGTTGCTATATGGTTGTTTTCTTTCCCTTTCTCTCTTGAGGACAAGGCGAAAGAATGGTTCTACACTCTATTTAGTGAAGTCACCTCCGGTTGGGACTTACTTAGAAAAGGATTCTTGGATAAATTAAGATGGATAGGCTAAGGAAGGAAATGTCTTGTATCGTGCAAGGTGAAACGGAACCGCTATACGAGTATTGGGAACGGTTTCGTAAGCTACTAGACACATGCCCTAATCACATGCTTGACACTCAAGTATTGCTTGGATACATATGTCAAGGGATGCGAGAACAAGATAGAACTCTCTTGGACACCTCTAGCAATGGTTCTTTGTCTAAATACAAAACAGCGGAGGAGGCATGGCAACTTATCATTGACTTAGCCGAATCCAATCAACATATGAGACGAAAAGTCAACCGCCCGAGAACCGTGAATGAGGTATCAACTAGTAGTGAGACCACCGCTCTAACTCAATCCTTGAGCGAAATGACATCCATCTTGAGGCAACTCCAATTGAACCAACAACAACCTCAATCATACCAACAACAACCCCCACCCCCTCAACAACACAACCAACAATTGGTCCCTCAAAAAGTGTGTGGCATTTGTTCTTGCTATTCTCACTACACGGATGAGTGCCCAAGCCTTCAAGAAGACAACACCTTGGCGGCTACCCATAATTTCTATGACCGCCCAAATCAAGGGTACTACCAAGGCGGTAATTCTAACCAAGGGCACCCTTATCAAGGAGGAAGCTACAATCAAGGGAGTGGGTATCATAATCAAAATTGGAGAGACAATCATCAACAAGGGAATAGAGACAACAACAACAACGGAGAAGGTCAAAGATGGAACAACAACTCACAAAATTTCTCACAAAACCGGCCACCATACAACCAACAAAATCAACCATACAACCAACAAAACCCACAAAGAAATTACCAAACATACCAACCACCACATCAAAGACCACCACCCAACCAATCACAAACCCCTCAACTTACATATGCAACCACCCCCTCCAACCAAGACAAAACACTCCGGACCATCATCCAAGGCCAAAAGGAACTACAAAACACACTTGCTTCCGGCCTCACCGGCCTCACCTCTACACTACAAGCCCTTCTTGCACGAATGGATACACCATCAAACCCCACTCCTCAACCCCCAATCCAAAGCGTCATTCCCTCTTAACCTCAACCAAATCCTAAGGGGGGCATCAATGCCATCACCCTTAGATCTGGAACACAATTAAAGGAGAAGGGAGCAAAAGACTCAAATCCTATCACAATCGCCCAAGAGGAGGAGAGAATAGATATGGAAGAGGTAGTGGAAGAGGAGACACCACAAGTCATAGCTGTGGATGAAACTCAACCAACAAAGGAGACCCCCAAGGCCAAGAGAACCTTGGAAAAAGAAACTGCTTACCCACTCCCATTTCCAACACTCGCAAAGAAAGCTAAAAAACACATAGAACTCGACCCCAAAATGGTAGAAATGTTCAACTCTAGACTTAAGATTAGAGGGACTTCAATTAGCAGAATTGGAATGCTTAAGATTAGAAGCTTATGACAACTCTAGACTTTACAAGGAAAAGATGAAAGCCATCCATGATAAGAACATTAGGAGAAGGGAATTCTGACCCGGTGACCTAGTCCTTCTTTACAACTCAAGGTTAAGATTACTACCCGGAAAGCTTAGATCAAGGTGGGATGGACCATACCAAGTGGAGAAAGTAGAACCTTTTGGGGTCTACCACTTGCGCCACCCATCAAGTCCGGACATTTTCAAGGTAAATGGGCACCGTCTCAAATTGTACCATGGTGAGAAAAGAAGGAACTCCAAGGAATTTGAAGTATTCCTCTTGAGGGATGCCTCTCTTGAACAAGAACTTTGAGCTAGTAGAAGTCCAACTTAAGGACGGTAAACAAAAGTGCTAGGTGGGAGACACCCCACCATGGTAAGATCTTCCTTTGTACATAACCATTGCATCATTTCTTGATTGACACTTGCTTAACACTTGATTTCATGATTGGTACCTAGGTAATAGAAGTAGTTGTAGTTAGATTTCAATTCTAATTTTGCTTCATTTGTTGAGTTCATTTGGTAGTGTCAAGTTAAAACACCCTTCTATAGTGCTTAGGTGGTTGTTTAGAGGGTTGGAATGCCATAAGTGGTGCAAAACCATGCAAAATTTTGGAAAAGGCACCCCTCTGCGCGTGCGCGCACCTGGCGCGCGCGCGTCCTTGAAGCATTTGTCGACCATCCGCGCGGACGTGCAATGTGCGCGGATGCATGGATCGACGAAAACAACCCTCTATACATTTTCCAGAGAGTTGAGCCCACCCTATGCCAGCCCCATGCTTGAGGCACAGGCCAACCACGCGTGCGCGCACATGGCGCGTACGCACGCTATCACAAATCTGAAGATCGACACGCTAGCGCACCGTGTGCACGCGCGCCGATTACCCTTGTGCACTCCTAGCACATATTCCAGAGAGTTAGGCCACTCTCAGGCTTGCACTAAGCCACCAGCCCACCACCTCTGCCGCGTGCGCGCACCTGGCGCGCACGTGTCCATATGCTCGCAACACGATGTGCGCGCGCATGCCTAGGACGCGCACGCGTCCCTCGTCCTGCACCCCCCTCTAGGCCACTTCACAGAGAGTTAGGCCCACCCCAGGCCTATCTCATGCCTGGGGCATAACCGCATTGCCGCGCACGAGCACCGTGCGCGCGCGCCAATAGCTCTGCAGCCAACTTCTGGTACTGCATCCAAAGAGTTGTGCCAACTCTAAGCCACCCTTGTGCTACTAGCACAAGCGCATGGGTGCCTGCGCGCAACGTGCACGCGCGCGCCCCCACTGCACCTCGCTTATTTGCGCGAGCGCACACCAAGCGCGCACGCATGGGTGCTCGACGCCAAATTCAATAAGAACACACTTGCCCCCTTCATTCTTTTTCCCCTTTTCTTCTTCTCACCCCCTCTACTACCCCTCTCCCTCTTACACTTTCTCCTTCCTTCCAACCATCTCCGACCATCTACTTCCGGTGGCCCCTACATTGTTCCCCCATCCTCCATCATTCCACTTTCCAACCTGCTCTCCCATACCCATTTCCATCTCTCTCAAGGTACTTTACTAAGCTCCCCCCTTGCTCTACTTCTCTCTTTTTGATTCTTAATCTACAATTTCAATTTGTTTTAGGTAGTCCCTTTCTTTTCTCCTAGATCTTTTTAGCTACTTCTTTGGGGTGTTTTCGTTTTTTCCATTTAACTCTTCATAGGCATTTGGGTCCTACATTCTCTTGCATTGATAGATGAGATGTGTTGCTTGATTTTCTTACACCCACTGTGCACTGTAATCATTAATAATAGATTGTGGATTGTTACATTGCTTTCACCTGCATTTAATTACATACTGCAAAAAGGATGCACGCCAAGTGTTTGAGAAAAGGCATACTTGAGTTTTGAGCTCATTTTGACTAATTGCCTCTTAACTAACCACTTTTGGGTGCATCCCCACATTTTCCCAATCCATCCACTCACCTTTTCATAAATTGACTCCCACTTTGGTATTTGAGGGTGTATGCCTCTCATGCTTTTTACTTGCATGCTTAAACCACCCTTGCACCACTTGCAAATGATTCGCCTTGCTCATCACATGTTATCCTAGTTACGTGTTGCAGCCGTCATGTAACAATGATACCCATACTCTTATGGCACTACTCTTCATTTGCATAATCGCATTCAATTACGCTTCTTTGGGTTGATGTTATCCCCTTTCTTTGCTATCACAGGATGGTAATCAAACGAAACAAAGGGAAAGCCCCGAAGAAGCCAGCTTCCAATAGAGCGCACCAAGAACTAACGGCCAAGCCACTCCTAAAAAAGGCTAAGGGCCCCGTCGATGTTCTAGAGAAGGACAACCCTCCAAAAGATTCAAATAAGTTCCCTAACCGCTACTGCGAACTTGTTTACTCAAGAATGATTGAACGGAATTATCACCCAGAGCCTCTTCTAGTTCTACCGACTCACCTCACTCCGATAGTGATGTCACACATTGACTGGAGACAATGGAGGTTCCTCTTGAGGCAACCAAAGGAGGCCAATCTCTCATGGGTGGTGGAATTCTATTCCAACTACCACTCACCCCTTCTCACATCAATATTTGTACGCCGGAAGCAAGTGTCAGTCACAGTGGAAACCATCCGAGAAGTCCTTGGAATTGGGCCGTTGTCGGATGGATATGATGCCTACCAAGAATTCTTGACTGCATGCGATGACCGTGCGTTCGATTGGAGCGCGATCCTCCGCGTAATTGCTTTACCCGACGCATGTTGGATTCGGGGACCATAAAGCAACGGCCAAAGGGTTTCAATGCCCGCTACCTCACTCAAGAAGCCACGGCATGGGCCCAAATTCTAGCTCACTACGTGCTCTCGAGCACCCATGGGTCATCCATTACCGCCGAGCTTGCATTATTGATATGGTGCATCTTAACCGAGAAACCGGTCGACATTTCGCATGCCATTCGCCAATCCATGGGGCACATTCATGCCAAGGGAAACCTACCATTCCCCGCTATGGTAACCGAATTAGTTGCATTGGCCGGCGTCCACCGAGAGGCTAAGGATAGGAGAACCTCGATTCCGGTCGAGGGCGATGTTATTCCGACCAAGAGGTGCCTCAAGCCTCCGGAATTCACCAAGGACATTGGACTACCCACACCAACTCGCAACACTACCACATCATCCACACCACAAAAATTAGCCACCCAACGCCTTGAAGACCTGCACAAGAAGTTAGACCGTTATGAGAGGCGTAACCAACACCGATACGCTCATGTGAAGAAACTTCTAAGCGTAGTCACCCCACCTATGGAGGAACCAGATATCTCCACATCCACCGTAACTTCAGGCGGAGACAGCGATGACATTGGAGATGAGGGACACTCGGGACTCGACCACCCATTGCGCCTAACCTATAGCACGGAGGACCGTGCTAAGTTTTAAGTGTGGGGAGGTCGGCCGACCAATCTCCGTAGGTAACACCCGAATAAATTCTTGTTCTTTGATCTCCTTTGTAATTAGGATAGGTTGCATGATTAGGTCTTAATTGACACCATTTGCATGATAAATTTACTTGGTTGGAACAATGAAACTCTTTCTTAGAAAACCAATACTTTGGGGCAACCGTGGCATTGCCAATTTTAAACAATTTTGATGCCAAATTTGCATGAAGAATTATATTTTGGATCATGGATTTTGAGTTAAGAACACAAGCTAGTGAGCTTTGAGCCTTGTTTTGTGGCTACATCTTATAGTCACCTACTATCCTTCTTGTGTGCAATTGTTCTCTCTCTATGAGTGTGATCCTTGATTTGTTTGATTCTTTATATCCATTATTTTGTGTATTCATGCATTTATATGATTGGGGCCATCATTTCATTAGCTCACTTACCCCAACGGCCCTACCTTTTATCTTCCTTTGTTAGCCAACTTTGAGCCTATGATTAACCCACTTGGTTCTTTAATTTAGCACATTACAAGCCTTAAGGCAGAAAACAATAAAAGTCCTTATTTGGATCTTTGATTAGCTTAGGCTAGTGTGCGTGAGTATCATTCAAGTGTGGGAATCGTGGGACATTGGATGAATAAAAGGGTAGTTTTGTATTGTTATTGAAATATTGGGAATTGGGTACATACTCATGTATTGATCAAATGTATAGACCTTATGCATTGATGCTTTTGTATATAGAAAGAAAAAAAGAAAAAAATGAGAAAAACAAAAGGAAAAAAAAGAGAAAAAAAAAGAAAAGAAAAAGAAAGAAATAAAAGGGGACAAAATGCCTTAAAGCAAAGTGTAACTCAATAAAATCAATGCATGAGTGTTGTGAAATGAAAAGAGATACATGAGTATGTGAAAAGGTGAAAAATGGGTAGTTAGGTTAGAACTTAATTGTATAGGATGTCACAGGTTAGGAGGGAAGTCTAAGCCTATCAAAGATTCAAATTTCAAGCTCACTTGACCAAATATGCATCCTACCTTGACCCTAGCCCCATTACAACCAAAGAAAAGACCTCATGATATATGTATGCATGCATGAAATATTTGTTGATTGTTAGAAGAAAAACAAATCTTAGAAAGAATGATTAGGAGAGAACCAACCCCAAACACCGAGCGACTAGAGTGCAAACACTTCCGGTGAGGGTTCGATGCTCAATTCCTTGATTCCCGGCTCTCACGAGCGTTCCTCATGCAAAGTCGCATATATTGCATTTGACGCATAAAATTGGTAAGTCCTATATTTGACCACCATCGGACCCTATATGCTTGCATATATCTTAGGAAGGTCGATTTGTTCCTAACTAAGTAGATAATAGCGCTAGTCATAGTTGCATTCATATAAGTAGGTTGCACTTCATGAGTCTTATACCTTTATGATCCCTCGGTCTTTTGTGTTTCTTTTGCATTTCTCCACGCATGAGGACATGCTAGAATCTAAGTGTTGGAAGGTTGATATACCCCATTTTGAGGGTTTATCTTGTGTTGATTTCAGGGGTTTTATCAATAATTCCACACGCTTTCTATATGAAAATACAAGACTTTGTGTTCCTTTCCTAATTTTGCCTCATGAATGAAAACATGCTTATTTTGCACTAAATTAGATACATTTCTAATCTTCTCTTGGTGCCACTCGATGCCGTGACCTGTGTGTTAAGTGGTTTCAGAATATAGGGCAGGGACGGACCGGAAGAGAGAAGAAGGACGGGTGCAAAGGAAGGGAGCATGAGAATTGAACTTTGGAAATCTCGGCATGGGCGCGTGCGCGCACTTGACGCGTACGCGCGGATCGAGCAGTTAGAAGTCGAAGCCAAGAGCCAAGCCACGAGCCGGCTTGCGTAGCGGCTAGGCCATGATCTCCGGTGGCGCGCACGCGTACATTACGCCTCCGCGCACATTACAAGATGCCCGTGGGCGCGCACGCGTACATGGCGTGTGCGCGCCGATGTTCGAATATGGATTTTTTTTTAAAGAGCCACGTGACTTGGGCGTGGAGGCAGTTGGGAATCCCATTTTGGGGAAGTGCCCTGGCGGGAAAAGCTTAAGAAGACCAAGGGAACAAGGGTTAAGGATTTTTTAGCTCATTTTCTAGATTCTAGATATTTTTGGAGATAGTTAGTTACACTTGTGGAGAAGGAGAGAGATTCAAAGCTCTCACTAGGGTTCATCTTCATCCAATTTCTGAATTTTCATTCACTCTTTGGTGAGATCTCTTGCAATTCTCAATTCATTTTGTTCATGTCATAGATCTTCTTCTCCAATCTCAATTAGTGTTTGTACTTGCTCAATTCTCATAGATCTTAGATTCAATTTTTTAGTTTTGGATTTAATCAATTCCTTTAGAATCTCATTTCCATTGTTGTTCTTTGTTAATTGTTGTTAGTTCCTTGTGTTGAAATACTTTCAATTCTACTTTCTTCTCAATTTTACCATGGCTTTCACTCTTGCTCACCAAATATTTGATGAAATGCCAACACTAGTCATGGAGTAAAAGTTTCTTACTTGGCATAGGGTTTAGGCCATTAGGAGAAGTTGAATAGTTGTGTCAATTGTTGATTTAGAATTAGGGATTGCTAATTGACTTGGAGTACACTAAAGCTAGAATTCCATAAGGTAAAGCTAGGACTTGTGACTCAAGTTGATTACTCTCATTTGACTTTCCTCTATGCCTAGGGGTTAACTAAATGAGGCAAGGCCTAATTGTTGTCATCATTGAAAGAACTATAAGGATAGAATTTCTAATGCCAACCCTAAGCCAAGTCTTCTAAGGATTGATTGTTTGTTTTCTATTTTGCTAAAACCTTCAAATGATCATAACAAGGCTTTCTAATCAATAAGGTGCACACTCTAGCAATTCCAAGGGAGGACGACTCGGGAGACTAGTACTCTCGGTTATAGATTGTAGGATTTTTTGGTGCGAAGTTTAAGTGTCGATTAGACTATACTCACGATCATATTCCTCATTGAATTCTAAATTGACATGCAAAATTTCGTTTATCAGGTGGTTGATAGTGCTTCAAATCTTCCCCCCTTGCAGTGAACCTGTTTCCATTAGCTTTGTTAAGAAGTTCCACATGTTCTAAGGACAAGACTTTGTTGATGGTGTATACTAGAGGCAGCTGAGATGGAATAGTGGGGAGATGAGGTGGTATAGATGGAAAGTAGGCAGAGATCACTTCATCTCCTGGAGAGAAATCTTCTGTAGGGATTTTCTTGTTTTTCCATCCCCTTGGGACTTTTTTTCTTGTGTCCCTTGATGTCACTTTGCTACTTGTGGTTTTCTCTTTGAGAAAAGTTTTGTTGCTTGTCTCATATGACTCTGGTGGGTCTGGTTCCTTTTGGATTACACTTGGGTGTTGCTCCTTCTGATCACATTGGTTGTCACCAATGGGGATTTTCAGGTGTGGTACTTGTGCTCCCATGCTTGCCTCTTCTATCAATCCTTTATTGTGCTCTTCCTCTGACTTTTTGTTATCATGATCTACTTCTTGTGAGGGTTTGAAAACACTGAAAGTGAGCTGTTCATCGTGTATCCTCAATACTAGCTCTCCTCGCTTCACATCTATAAGTGCCCTAGCTGTGGCTAAGAATAGCCTTCCCAGGATAATGGGATGGATGGGATTCTCTTCCATTTCCAGGATAACAAAGTTTGTAGGCAGGAAGTAGTTCCCAACCTTCACTAACACGTTTTCAACCACTCCTATTGCCTGCTTTTGAGTTTTGTCAGCCAATTTGATGATTACATCTGTGGGTGTTAGCTCATTGATTTGGAGCTTTTTCATGAGGGATAGAGGCATTAGGTTGATACTTGCTCCCAGGTTACAGAGCCCCTTATAAATCATTGTCTCTCCTATAGCACAGGAAATGTGGAAACTCCCTGGATCCTTCTTCTTTATAGGTGGCTCTGTTTGAATGAGGGTACTGCACTCCCTGTTCATCTTTATTGTTTGTCCACCCTTCAATGAGCTCTTTTTGGCCAGAAGTTCCTTTATGTATTTGATGTAGGAGGGCATTTGCTGAAGGGCTTTAATGAATGGTATATTTACATCAAGAGATGCAAACATATCGAGGAATCTTGAATACATTCTCCTTGCTACACCACCTTTGAGCCTTTGGGGAAAGGGTGCATATGGGTTCAGGATCTCCCCTTTCTTTAACTCCTCCCTATGTGTGGGTTGGGGTGCATGGTTTCTTTCTCATGATTTTCCTTTGGACTGTCTTGGAGGTGTTCTGTTTGTGTGTCTACTTCCTCCACACTCCTTTCATCACTTGTGGTGATCATCTTGCATTCTTTCCACCTTACTTTCTTTGCTTCTCCTCTTGGATTCTTCTTTGTGTCACTGGGAAAATCATCAATGGGTTCGGGAAACTGTTGAGATAGATACACTACTTGGGACTCCAGTCTCTTGACGGTTTCCCCTTGGTTCTTGATATTAGCTCGCACTTCATCCTTAAACACCTTGTTGTCGTGGACTGGTGTGGTATTTTATAACCCACACTACTAACCGGCAAGTGCACCAGGTCGTACCAAGTAATACCTTACGTGAGTAACGGTCGATCCCACGAGGATTGATGGATCAAGCAACAATAGTGTTTGATAGGCTTAGTTAGGCAAGCAGAAATTGGTTTTGAGATGTTCAAAAGGTTTAAGTTCGAATTCAAAATATCAAAAGTATAGACAATTAAATAAATTGGGAATAAAATATTGAGAAAACAGTTAAGGTTTTAGAGTTATCTATTTTTCTGGATTTACTTTTCTTACTAACTATTTTAATTATGTAGAATTTAATTTATGGCAAACTATATGTGACTAGACCCTAATTCCTTAGACCTTTCTAGTCTCCTCTAAAATTCATTAACTGCCAATTCCTTGGTCAATTAATTCCAATTAGAAGCTACATGATCAAATTCCAGTTTATATGCCACAAAAACTCTAATTACCCAAAAATAAAAGGATTATATGTCACGTATCCCGTTAATTCCAGATAATTAAAATTTAGGAGAAATTGTTTTCAAGCTATTGTTCAAGTAAAGAGCTTTTCCAAGTTTTACAAGAACTCAAATAGAAAGAGGGTCATACTTCCATTCCACCCAAATTCATAAAATAAAGAGCGAAAACAATTCTTAAATAAAAATCCAAAACATAAACTAAAATAGAAAAAGCAATAAAATCAATCCATACAAATAGACAGAGCTTCTAACCTTAACAATGGAGGATTAGTTGCTCATGGAATGTGAGATGTAAATCTGTATAGAATTCCCTAATGGAATCCCCCTAATGTAATGTACCTAATAGAAGAGTAGTCTCCCCTTTTTATAACTAATCCTAATTAATTTTAAAATCTAATATTTAAAATTAAGATAATATCTTTTCCTATTTTAAAATCAAATTTGAATTTAAATCAAAATTAACTAACTACTCCGCGTCTTGTAATGTGGGAACCACTTGGCTTCACTGGATCTGCGCCTAACTTGGGTGCTAAAATGGGGCCCAGAATTCACCCCTAAACGTTTTCTACGTTTTCTACACGTGACGCATGTCACGCGTACGCGTCGCTGACGCGTACGCGTCGATGGTCTTTTCTGCGAGTCACGCGGACGCGTTGGTCATGCGCACGCGTCACTGTGCAAATCTTCAAATCACGCATACGCGTTAGTCACGCGCACGCGTCACCATGGAAAGCTCCAAATCACGCGTACGCGTCAGTCACGCGTACGCGTCGCTCCTCGCTGTTATCTCCTTTAAATCTTGAGTTACAGAAACTCCATCAAATCCAGTCGATTGCTACCTAAAATAAATAAAATTGCACAAAACTCAAAATAGCATCCATAGTGGCTAAAATATAATTAATTCTTTATTAAACTCAACATATTAGATGCAAATTCACTAGGAAAAGATAGAAAAGATGCTCACGCATCATGGACTTCTCTACATATGTCTTCAAGTAGAGTCTCAATCTTGGAAAGTCTATCCTCAGTTAGTGATGGTGGGTTGAGATTGGGTGGTTGAGAAGGGTGGTTAGGTGGGTGTTGATAAGATCTCTGTGAGGTATGTTGGTGAGTTGTATTGTTGTTGGGATTGTGGTTGTATCGTCTCTGGTCTTGGCTTGGTCTTGTTGATTTCCCCACCCAAAGTTAGGGTGATTTCTCCATCCAGAGTTGTAAGTTTTGGAATATGGATCATGGATTTGTCTAGGTGAGTTTCCAACATAATTGGCTTGTTTCCAGTCACCTTCTTCCCCTGTATTCACTCTTTCTTGAGTATGTGATGAAGTGATGACTGTTGCAACTTGGTTTTCTTCCACCTTCTTGGTGAGATCTGCTAGCTGCTTGGTGATCATCTTATTTTAAGCCAGCAATGCATCCATGTGATTCAGCTCCATTACTCCTCAAGTGTTGCTTCTTTCAGAAGCATAGAAGTAGTCATTCTCAGCTACCGTCTCAATGACATCTGTGGCTTCTTCAACGGTTTTCTTCTTGTTTAGAGATCTTCCTGATGAATGGTCTACAGCCTTCTTTGACTCATAAGAAAGGCCTTCATAGAAAATGTGAAGTTGAACCCATTCATTGAACATGTCTGGTGGGCATCTTCTTGTTAAGTCCTTGAATCTCTCCCATGCCTCATAGAGAGTCTCACCATCTTATTGCCTGAAAGTTTGCACCTCAGCTCTCAGCCTGTTAATTCTCTGAGGAGGGTAGAATCTAACCAAAAATTTGTTCACCACGTCTTCCCAATTTGTTAAGCTCTCCTTCAAAAATGACTCCAACCACTTGGATGCTTTGTCCCTGAGTGAAAAAGGGAACAAAAGCAGCCTATAGACATATGGATGAACTCTATTAGACTTCACAGTGTCACATATTCTCAGGAAGGTGGTTTGATGTTGATTGGGGTCTTCTTGGGTACTTCCTCCAAATGAGCAGTTGTTCTGAACAAAGGTGATGAGCTGGGGTTTTAATTCAAAGTTGTTGGCATGTATGGTGGGCTTTTGGATGCTACTTCCATAGTTTCCTGGATTTGGATTGATGTTAGAGCCTAGAACTCTCCTCTCTTGCCCAGCATGATTTGCAGGGCCTTCTCTGGCATGGTTGTGAGCTTCTCCTTCATGATTGTTTTCCAAATTCTCCTCCATGTTTGTTTCAAAGTACTCTTCCTCTTCCTCAGCACCAACAACTCTTTTCCCTCTTGCTTCCCTCATTGATCTATGGAGGTCCTCTCAGGTTCTGAATCAAAGGAAGTTGAAGCTCTACCTCTTTTCCCTGTCATACAACTAATAGAGCACACAGCAAGAGATAAAATGAAGTGATTATTCTTGTTAGAGTGATTGTTAGTATGGGTGGTGTAATTTATCAAACAGTTGTGGGTTAGTGAGCAGAATTGTAAGTAAATTCAAAGAAAAAAAGAAAATAACGAGGGGATAGGGGTGAGGAAGAAACTAAATAAACTGAAGGTAAATGATTAGATAAAATAAACAAACAAAAGAAAAATGCTCAATCTAGTGAACTTCTAACTTAATCATTGTTGATACAAAATCAATCCCCGGCAACGGTGCCATAAACTTGATGCACGAAAACTTGTCTCTCAACAAATATTCCTTCGGCAAGTATACTGAATTGTCGTCAAGTAAAAACTCACAATAGAGTGAGGTCAAATCCCACAGGGATTGATTGGTCGAGCAACTTTAGTTGGAAGAGTATGTTAGTTGAGCTAAACAGAGTGTAGTTGATGTTGCATGAAATTAAATGGCGGGAAAGTAAATTGCAGGTAATAAAGTGCAGAATCTTAAATAGGGAAACGGGGAGATGAACATGGAAATAAATGACAGAAAGTAAAGAGAATGGGTGAGATCAGAAATGGGGAATTCATTGGGCTTAGGAGATGTTGTATTCTCCGGATCAAATTCATTTTCATCCCTTCCTCAATCAAAGCATCTATTGATCTCCTTGGCAATCTTAAGTGATTGGATTCCAATTTCTTGGCAACCCAATCTCTCTAAGCTTGAACAATTACCCAATTCCTTGATTTAATTGCCTATGGGAAGAGATGAAGTGTGGTCACTGATTATACCACATGTATTTCCAAATCAAAATGTTGGGAGGATTACATGTCACTATATCCGCCCAGACCCCAATTTGGTCCAACATGAGAAAGCATTTCTAGCATGATCTCCTCATCCCTTTTCCAAGGCTCAGAGGAGATCCAATTATGGAGAATTTCTTTTCCAATACAACTAACCAATTGAATTAAGATCGAAAGCTTTCTAGTAAATCAAGAGAAGAGAAGGAAGAAGAAGAATGAGAACTATAATTGATCCATCAAATTACAACAGAGCTCCCTAACCCAATGAAAGAGGTTTAGTTGTTCATAGCTCTGGAATGGAAAATGGCAGAAAAGAATACATGCTTAACTAGAAAATGCAGAAAAGTGAATATACAGAGGGTAGTTCCCCAAAATGCCAAGCTCCTTTATAGTTCAAAACTACTCCTATATATACTACTCTTCTTGATCTTCTAGTGAGTTCTTCGAGTCTTGGATGTGGGCCTTAGATCTTGAGTTGAAGTAGTTACAATCTTTAGTGGGCTCAGCTTGCAGAAAAGTGTGAGTTAGGCATGGGCATTAATGATGTTAACGTTAAGTGAAAATGTGGGTTCGAGAACGTTAGTGGCAATCACCTTTTTCACTAATGTCCAACCCTAAAATAGTCCACGTTAACTTCAACGTTAGTGGCACTAACGTGACCACTAACGTTGCCTTATGATCCTTCGCAAGCGTTATTGGGAATCACCTTTTCCAATAACGTTGCCTTGTGCCCTACTTTCCCTATGTTAGAGTTCACGTTAATATAACTAACGTGACTCTTAACGTGGGCATGCCTAGCTTCGACAGCGTTAGTGACACTTACCTTTATCATTAACACTCTAAACGCCCCTCTTTCCCACGTTAGAGTTCATGTTAACTAGGTTAACATGGCCACTAACGTGGTAGTGAATGCCATCTCCAACGTTAGTGACAAAGGTGAGTGTCACTAACGTTGACTCATCAATCATAGCACCACGTTAACTTTCACGTTAGTGGTCTTAACGTGACCACTAACGTTGACAATGTTAGCTTGATCCAACGTTAGTGACAAAGGTGAGTGTCACTAACGTTGGCATTGTCTTTTCTTCCACGTTAGAGTTCACGTTAACTAAGTTAACGTGACTCTTAATGTGTCCAATTGCCACTTTGTAGCGTTAGTGGTGTTCACGTTTACCACTAACGCTGGAGCTCCCTTTATCTCCACGTTAATGTAGTTAACATGGCAATTAACGTAGGCTTATGATGGCTTTGCAGGCGTTATTGGCGACCACCTTTCTTATTAACGTTGCAAGCTCATTCCCATTCCACGTTAGTGGTCACGTTAATTAGATTAACGTGGCAACTAACGTGGTTTTTCCTTGCTTCCTTTGTCCTGAAATCAAGAAGATAAAGTGCATCAAAACTCTAGCCCAAGTCATGAGATTATGCATCATCAATTTATCATTTAATCCTTGCAAAATTCTCATGAAATCATGTAAAATTCACAATAGTTGCTTGAATAAAGGTGTAAGTGTATTTTCATCCGAAACTTGCCTTATTTGCTAAGAAAATGCATGAAACTACCCAAAAATAGTAAAGAAAAGGTCAGTGAAACTGGCCTAGATGCCCTGGCATCATGGTCCAAACATGTTTCCTTAAAATAAACCACCTTTGGGCCCAAATGAGTGTTACATCATCCATGTGTTTCATTCTCTTTTATTTTATGCCTTTTGTCCTTTAGTCAAAAGTTTTCAAATTTAAAATTACTTTCTATTTTATTTTTAATAAAATCAAATCAATTTTTCTTTATAATGTCAAGTCTTTTCAATGTCAAGTTACAGTGATACATGGTGCACGAAATTGCAATCACACTTTTTGCAATCCGCACAACTAACTAGGAAGTGCACTGGGTCGTCCAAGTAATACCTTACGTGAGTAAGGCTCGAATCCCACGGAGATTGTTGGTTTGAGGCAAGCTATGGTTATCTTATTAATCTTAGTCAGGATACCAATTATAGTTATCAATTGACTTGCAAATAAACAAGAGAGCATGGATTAAATAATACTTATTATGTAGTAATGGAGAATATGTTGGAGTTTTGGAGATGCTTTGTCTTCTGAATTCATGTAACATAATGCTTTCTCACTTTCATACATGCAAGGCTCCTTCCATGGCAAGCTGTATGTAGGGTGTCACCGTTATCAATGGCTACTTCCCATCCTCTCAGTGAAAATGGTCCAAATGCTCTGTCACAACACGGCTAATCATCTGTCGGTTCTCGATCATGTAAGAATAGAATCCATTGATCATTTTGCGTTTGTCACTACACCCAACACTCACGAGTTTGAAGCTCGTCACAGTTATCCAATCCTTGAATCCTACTCAGAATACCACAGACAAGGTTTAGACCTTCCGGATTCTCAAGGATGCTGCCAATGGATTCTAGCTTATACCACGAAGATTCTGATTAAGGAATCTAAGAGATACTCATTCAGTCTAATATTGAACGGAGGTGGTTGTCAGGCACAAGTTCATGGTTTGAGAATGATGATGAGTGTCACAGATCATCACCTTCTTCATATTGAATCGCGAATGAACATCTTAGATAGGAACAAGCGTGTTTGAATAGAAAGCAGAAATAATTGCATTAATTCATCGAGACGCTGCAGAGCTCCTCACCCCCAACAATGGAGTTTAGAGACTCATGCCGTCAAAAGTACAAAGTTCAGATAAAAAAATGTCATCAGATCCAAAATAAATCTCTAAAAGTTGTTTAAATACTAAACTGGTAACCTAGGTTTACAGAAAATAAGTAAACTAAGATAGATGGTGCAGAAATTCACTTCTGGGGCCCACTTGGTGTGTGCTGGGGCTGAGACTTCAGCTTCTCACGTGCCTAGGCTGTTTTGGAGTTAAACACCAGGTTGTAACCTATTTCTGGCGTTTAACTCCAACTTGCAACCTGTTTCTGGCGCTGAACGCCAGAATGCAACATGGAACTGGCGTTAAACGCCAGTTTACGTCATTTATCTTCGCACAAAGTATAGATTATCATATATTGCGAAAAAGCCCTGGATGTCTACTTTCCAACCCAATTAAGAGCGCGCCAATTGCACTCCTGTAGCTCCAAAAAATTCATTCCGAGTGCAGGGAGGTCAGAATCAACAGCATCAGTAGTTCTTTTTCAGCCTGAGTCAGATTTTTGCTCAGCTCCCTCAATTTCAGCAAGAAAATATCTGAACAGAAAAACACACAAACTCATAGTAAAGTCTAGAAATATGATTTTTGCCTAAAAACTAATAAAAATATACTAAAAATTAACTAAAATATACTAAAAACTACATGAAATTACCCCCAAAAAGCGTATAAAATATCCGCTCATCACAACACCAAACTTAAACTGTTGCTTATCCTTAAGCAACTAGATAAATAAAATAGGATAAAAAGAAATCAAGAAACAATAGTTTCTCAGAGTTTTAAGTGAAGCTCAGATTTTAACTAGATGAGCAGGATTAGTAGCTTTTTGCTTCTGAACAGTTTTGGCATCTCAATTTATCCTTTGAAATTCAGAATGATTGGCATCCATAGGAACTCAAAATTCAGATAGTATCATTGATTCTCCAAGTTAAGTATGTTGATTCTTGAAGATTCTTGAACACAGCTACTTTTATGAGTCTTGGCCGTGGCCCTAAGCACTTTGTTTTCCAATATTACTACCGGATACATAAATGCCACAGACAAATTAATGGGTGAACCTTTTCAGATTGTGACTTAGCCTTGCTAAAGACCCCAATTAAAGGTGTCCAGAGTTCTTAAGCACACTCTTTTGCTTTGGATCACGACTTTAACCACTCAGTCTCAAGTTTTTCACTTGGACCTGCATGCCACAAGCACATGGTTAGGGACAGCTTGATTTTAGCCGCTTAGGCCTGGATTTATTTCCTTGGGCCCTCCTATCCATTGATGCTCAAAGCCTTGGATCCTTTTCACCCTTGCCTTTTGGTTTAAAGGGCTATTGGCTTTTTCTAACTCTTTTGCTTTTTTTTCACTGCTTTTTCTTGCTTCAAGAATCAATTTCATGATTTTTCAGATCAGCAATAATATTTCTCTTGTTCATCATTCTTTCAGGAGCCAACAATTTTAACATTCATAAAATTCAATATAAAAAATATGTACAGTTCAAGCATTCATTCAAAAGACAAAAAATATTGCCACCACATATAAATAATTATAATTTTCCTTATTAAGAACTCGAAAAATTATTGCCTCTTTATTCTAAAAATTCTACTATTTTATTCATGTTTGATGATGATGAGAAAAATAAATTATAGCTTACTTGGAGATAAAATCAAAATAGATATACTACTTACTGCTCATATATAACTTCTAAGGTAAATTCCTATAAGAATAACTATCACAGAGTTAAAGCTAAGATTAGGACTCAATAACCTTTATTTTGGGAAATAGATATTCCTCTAGTCTGTGGGGTGCTTGGTCCTTCAAGAGATAGCTTTTGACGCTTCAGTTCCTTCAAGTCACGCCTTTGCTCTTCTTGTTCCCCAAGTAGTTTGCTCTTCTGTTCTTCCTTTATTTGGTCTATAGCTTCTTGCAACTTGGCAACAGATGCTTCAAGATACTCCCAGTATTCAATTTGAGGGATCTCCAGGAGGAATTCCTGTGCTCTCCTCTTGATGGGGTCGTCCTGCACTTGTTGTCATTCCAATGATATTTTGGTGATTGGTCGCTCAACTGAGATATACTCAGTTACTCCCATCTTCACCCCAGCATCTTTACATAGCATAGAGATTAAGCTTGGATAAGCCAATTTGGCATCTTTGGAGTTCTTGTTTGCAATTATGTAAAGTTCACACGAAATCAGCTGATGAACTTCCACTTCTCTTCCCAACATAATGCAATGGATCATCACTGCTCTTCAACATAATGCAATGGATCATCACTGCTCTTTTAATGGTGACTTCAGAGCGGTTGCTAGTGGGCAGTATAGAACGCCCAATGAAGTCCAGCTAGCCTCTGGTGACTGGTTTGAGATCTTCTCTCTTGAGTTGATTTGGGACGCCCTTGGTGCTGGTTGTCCACTTGGTTCTAGGGAGGCATATGTCCTCTAGAATCCTGTCCAAGCCCTTATTTGTTCTCATCATTCTCCTATTAAAGGAGTCTGGGTCATCTTTCAGCTGAGGTAGCTTAAAGATCTCCCTGATTTTGTCAGGGTGGATGTGAACAATCTTTCCTCTGACCAAGGTCCGATAGTCATAGAGGGCAGTTCCAGATATTCTCTGCCTGTCTGTTTGCCACAGATTAGAGTAGAATTCCTGAACCATGTTTCTTCCCACCTTTGTTTCAGGATTAGCTAGGATTTCCCAGCTCCTGTTTCGAATTTACTCTTGGATCTCCGGATATTCATCTTCTTTCAGATCGAATTTGAATTCCGGGATCACTGATCTTAGACCCATTATTTTGTAGTAATGGTATGAATGTTCTTTGATTAAGAACTTCCCTTGATTCCAAAGTGGTTTTGGAATAATCTCTTTCTTGCCTCTTGGAGTGGTTTGCTTCTCCTTAGGAGCCATGATCTTAGTTGGTATGGCCTAGTGATCACAGATTTGAGATGAATTTGAAAAGATAATTGAGTTTTTTTTTAAATTTTGAAAAGAAGTTGGAGAGGATTTGAAAAGGATTTGTTTTTATGAATTAAGATACATTTCATATCTTTTGAAAAAGGGATTTTAGAAATTAGGATTAAAAATTTTTGGAATTGAAGGTTGGAAGATTAGAGTTTGTAACATGTTTATGCAAGAAATTATGAATTGAAACATGAAAAATGAAAGAAAATTTAGTTGAAAACGAATTCGCCTCCTCCCCACAATCTTGGCGTTAAACACATAAACACTGCATGTTTTGGGCGTTTAACGCCCATTTGTAGCTTCTCCTGGGCGTTTAACGCCCAGCTGTTGCTTCTGGCTGGCGTTAAACGCCAGGAATTCCTTTGTCACTGGGCGTTTTT
>NC_029772.3:59862023-59878561 GCF_000817695.3 Arachis duranensis | reverse complement strand
GAATGCCTTTGTCACTGGGCGTTTTTCTGAACGCCCACGACGTTGTAAATCTGGCGTTAAACGCCCAGAGGATGCTTTTTTCTGGCATTTAACGCCTAGAAGATGCTTCTTTCTGGCGTTTAACGCCCAGATGGCTATCTTTACTGGCGTTGAACGCCAAGTAGATGCTTCTTTTGGGCATTCAACGCCCAAAATAGCTCTTACTGGCTTTTTCGCACCAATGAGCTTCCTTTTTGCTGTTTTACCCTTTGAATCCTTCTGTAACTCTGTGAACTCAAGCAATTGCTATTTTACCTTAAAGATAATTGACATAAACCTGTAAAAATCAATTAATTAACAATTAAGCTTTGTTAATGGCTGGGTTGCCTCCCAGCAAGCGCTTCTTTATTGTCTTTAGCTAGACCATTACTGAGCTTTAATCAAGTCTCAGTTTTGAGCATTCTTACTCAAAATTACTTTCAAGATAATGTTTGACTCTCTGTCCATTAACAATGAACTTTTTGTTAGAATCATTATTTTGAAGCTCCACATATCCATATGGTGACACACTTGTAATCACGTATGGACCTCTCCACCGGGATTTCAATTTCCCAGGGAATAATCTGAGCCTAGAATTAAATAGTAGAACTTTCTGCCCTGGCTCAAAGACTCTGGATGACAGTTTCTTATCATGCCATCTTTTTGCTTTCTCTTTGTAAATTTTTGCATTTTCGAAAGCATTGAGTCTGAATTCCTTTAGCTCATTTAACTGGAGCAATCATTTTTCTCCAGCTAACTTGGCATCAAGGTTTAGGAATCTGGTTGCCCAATAGGCCTTATGTTCCAGTTCCACTAGCAAGTGACAGGCTTTTCCATACACCAGATGGTATGGAGAAGTTCCTATAGGAGTCTTGAATGATGTTCTGTATGCCCACAGAGCATCATCCAAGCTTCTTGCCCAATCACTTCTACGGTTAATCACAGTCCGTTCCAGGATTCTTTTAAGTTCTCTATTAGAGACTTCAGCTTGCCCATTTGTGTGTGGATGATATGGAGTAGCTACCCTGTGGATAACTCCATATCGAACCAAAGCAGAGTAAAGCTGTTTATTGTAGATATGAGTGCCCCCATCACTGATTAGTATTCTAGGGATACCAAATCTGTTGAAGATATGTTTCTGGAGGAATTTTAGCACTGTCTTAGTATCATTAGTGGGTGTTGCAAAAGCTTCAACCCATTTGGATACATAATCCACTGCCACCAGAATATAAGTGTTTGAGTATGATGGTGGGAAAGGCCCCATGAAGTCAATACCCCATACATCAAACAACTCAATCTCCAAGATCCCTTGTTGAGGCATGGCATAACTGTGAGGCAGATTGCCAGATCTTTGGTAACTGTCACAATTAAGTACAAACACTCGAGAGTCTTTATAGAGAGTAGGCCAGTAGAAGCCACATTGGAGGACCCTTGTGGCTGTTCGCTCACTTCCAAAATATCCTCCATACTGTGATCCATGGCAGTGCTAGAGGATCTTCTGTGCTTCTTCTTTAGGTACACATCTACGGATTACTTCGTATGCACATCTCTTGAAGAGATATGGTTCATCCCAAAGATAGTACTTTACTTCCGTGATCAATTTCTTTGATTGTTGCCTACTTTACTCTTTGGGTATGAATCTCACTGCCTTATAGTTTGTAATGTTTGCGAACCATGGCACTTCCTGGATGGCAAAGAGGTGCTCATTCGAAAAGTTTTCAGAGAACTCAGTAAGAGAGAGGGACGCCCTTTCTACTGGTTCTATTCGGGACAGGTGATATGCTACTTGGTTCTCTGTCCCTTTTCTATCTCTTATTTCTATATCAAACTCCTGTAGAAGAAACACCCATCTGATGAGTCTGGGTTTTGAATCCTGCTTTGTGAGTAGATATTTAAGAGCAGCATGGTCAGTGTACACAATCACTTTTGATCCTACTAAATAAGATCTGAACTTGTCAATAGCGTAAACCACTGCAAGTAACTCTTTTTCTGTGGTTGTGTAGTTCTTTTGTGCGTCATTTAAAACACGACTGTCATAGTAAATGACGTGCAGAAGCTTGTCATGCCTTTGTCCCAACACTGCAGCAATGGCATGGTCACTGGCATCACACATCAGTTCAAATGGTAATGTCCAGTCTGGTGCAGAGATGACTAGTGCTGTGACCAGCTTAGCTTTCAGAGTCTCAAATGCCTGTAGACACTCCTTATCAAAGATAAATGGAGTGTTAGCAGCTAGCAGATTACTCAGAGGTTTGGCAATTTTTGAAAAATCTTTTATAAACCTCCTATAGAATCCTGCATGCCCCAGAAAGCTTCTGATTGCCTTAACATTGGTAGGTGGTGGTAATTTTTCAATTACCTCTACCTTAGCTTGATCCACCTCTATTCCCTTATTCGAAATTTTGTGCCCAAGGACAATTCCTTCAGTCAGCATAAAGTGGCATTTTTCCCAGTTTAAAACCAGGTTAGTCTCTTGGCACTTCTTTAGAACAAGTACTAGATGGTCAAGACAAGAGCTGAATGAGTCTCCAAATACTGAAAAGTCATCCATGAAGACTTCCAGAAATTTTTCCACCATATCAGAGAAAATAGAGAGCATGCACCTTTGAAAGGTTGCAGGTGCATTGCACAGGCCAAATGGCATCTTTCTGTATGCAAATACTTCAGATGGACATGTGAATGCTGTTTTCTCTTGATCCTTGGGATCTACTGCAATTTGATTATAACCTGAATATCCATCCAGGAAGCAGTAGTAGTCATGACCTGCCAGTCTTTCTAGCATCCGGTCTATGAATGGTAAAGGAAAATGAATATTTCTGGTGGCTGTATTGAGTCTTCTATAATCAATACACATACGCCACCCTGTAACTGTTCTTGTAGGAACCAGTTCATTTTTTTCATTATGAACCACTGTCATACCACCCTTCTTAGGGATGACTTGGACAGGGCTTACCCAGGGGCTATCAAAAATGGGATAAATAATCCCAACCTCTAGTAATTTAGTGAACTCCTTCTGCACCACCTCCTTCATGGCTGGATTCAGCCGCCTCTGTGGTTGAACCACTAGCTTAGCGTCACCCTCCAATAGGATCTTGTGCATGCATCTAGCTGGGCTAATGCCCTTAAGATCACTGATGGACCACCCAAGAGCTGTCTTGTGTGTCCTCAGCACTTGAATTAGTGCTTCTTCTTCCTGTGGCTCTAAGGTAGAGCTTATAATTACCGGAAAGGTATCACCTTCTCCCATAAATGTATATTTCAGGGATGGGGGTAATGGTTTGAGCTCAGGTTTGGGAGGTTTCTCCTCTTCTTGAGGGATTTTTAGAAGTTCTATTATTCTCTCTGGTTCCTCCAGATCAGGCTGAGCATCTTTAAAGATATCCTCTAGCTCTGATTTGAGACTCTCAGTCATATTGACCTCTTTTACCAGAGAGTTAATAATATCAATGCTCATGCAGTCATTTGGGGTGTCTGGATGCTGCATAGCTTTAACAACATTCAATTTAAACTCGTCCTCATTGATTCTCAAGGTTACTTCCCCTTTTTGGACGTCAATGAGGGTTCCTCCAGTTGCTAGGAAAGGTCTTCCTAGAATGAGAGTTGCACTCTTGTGCTCCTCCATTTCCAGCACCACAAAGTCAGTGGGAAAGGCAAATGGCCCAACCTTGACAATCATGTCTTCAATCACGCCTGATGTGTATTTAATGCAGCCATCAGCAAGTTGGAGACATATCTGGGTTGGTTTGACTTCTTCAGTCAAACCAAGCTTTCTGATAGTAGATGCAGGTATTAGGTTGATACTTGCCCCAAGATCACATAAAGCTTGCTTGGTACAGGTACCCTCTAATATGCATGGTATCGTAAAGCTTCTGGGATCTTTAAACTTCTCAGGTAAGCTTTTCAGAATGACTACACTGCATTCTTCAGTGAGGTAAACTTTTTCAGTTTCCCTCCAATCCTTCTTATGACTTAAGATCTCTTTCATGAACTTAGCATAAGAGCATATTTGCTCAAGTGCCTCTGCAAACTGAATCTTTATTTCAAGAGTCCTGAGATAGTCTGCAAAGCGGGCAAATTGCTTATCCTGTTTCGCTTGGCAGAGTTTCTGAAGATAAGGCATTTTGGCTTGGTATTCCTCAACCTTAGTTGATGTAGGTTTATTGCCTACAGATGTGGGTTGAGAAGCCTTTTTAGAGGGGTTGCTATCAGTATTTGTACGTGTCTGATCTCCCACTGGCGTTTGAATGCCAGGGGTGGAAGCTGGAGTGGCGTTAGACGCCAACTCCTTACCTGTTTCTGGCATCTGAACGCCAGAACTGTGCTTCCTTTGGCTGTTCAACGCCAATTCCTTGCCTGTTTCTGGCGTTGAACGCCAATACTGAGCATGGGTTGGGCGTTCAACACCATCTCTCCACCCCTTTTCTGGCGTTTGAGTGCCAGAATTATTCCTCTCTGGGCTCTGACTATCCTCAGAGGGATTTTGGTAGCAGTTTATTCATTTCTTGGCTTACTGCTACCTTGAAGTGAGGTATTTAATGTTTTTCCACTTCTTAATTGAACTGCTTGGCACTCTTCTGTTATTTGTTTTGATAACTGTTGTTCTGTTTGTTTCAACTGGACTTCCATATTCATATTAGCCATTCTTGTTTCTTGCAATATCTCCTTGAATTCGGCTAACTGTTTTGTTAGAAAATGTAATTGCTGATTGAATTCAGTAGCTTGATCTGCAGGACTAAGTTCAGCAGTTACTGTTTTAGCCTCTTCGTTGATGGAAGGTTCACTGCTTAGGTACAGATGCTGATTTCTGGCAACTGTATCAATGAGCTCTTGAGCTTCTTCAATTGTCTTTCTCATGTGTATAGATCCACCAGATGAGTGGTCTAGAAAAATCTGAGCTTTCTCTGTAAGCCCATAATAAAAGATGTCTAACTACACCCACTCTGAAAATATTTCAGAGGGGCATTTTCTTATCATCTCTTTGTATCTCTCCCAGGCATCATAAAGGGATTCATTATCTCCTTGTTTGAAGCATTGGATGCTCAGCCTTAGCTGTGTCATCCGTTTTGGAGGAAAATAGTAATTCAGGAATTTTTCTGGCAGCTGTTTTCATGTCTTTATGCTGTCCTTAGGTTGGTTATTTAACCACCTCTTAGCTTGGTCTTTTACAGCAAATGAAAACAGTAACAATCTATAGACATCCTGATCTACTTCCTTATCATGTACTGTGTCAGCAATTTGTAAAAACTGTGCCAGAAACTCTGTAGGTTCTTCCTGTAGAAGACCGAAATACTGGCAACTTTGCTGCACCATGATAATGAGCTGAGGGTTCAACTCAAAGCTACTGACTCCGATGGAGGGTATACAGATACTACTCCCGTATGAAGCAATAGTGGGGTTAGCATATAACCCCAGAGTCCTTCTGGACTATTCATTTCCACTTAGGTCCATGATGGAGAAAGGGAGATGATGTGGATTTATTTTATTTATTTTATTATATTTAAAAAAATTATTTTCGAAATAATAAAATAGAATAAAATAAAAACCAAAATAAAAGATGAAAAATAAAAAAATAAAATAAAAATAAATAAATAATTTGAAAATATTTTATGAAGATTTTCGAAAAAGTGAGGGGAGAGAAGTGGTTAGGATATTTTTGAAAAAGATATGATTTGAAAAATTTTGACCAAGTCAACCCAAGTAATTCGAAAATTATGAGAAATTAAAGGAAAAATAATTTTTTTATTTTTGAATTTTATGATGAAAGAGAAAAATACACAAAAGACACAAGACTTAAAAATTTTTTAGATCTAATGCTCTTTGTTTTTCGAAAATTTTGGAGGGAAAACTCCAAGGGACACCAAACTTAAAAATTTTAAGATCAAAACACAAAGAAGACTCAAGAACACCTTGAAGACTCACAAGAACAATAAGAACAAAAGAAAGAACACCAAACTTAAAATTTTTGGAAAACCAAAATAAATTTTCAAAAATTAAAGAAAATTAACAAGAGAACACCAAACTTAAAGTTAGGCAAAAGATTTAATCAAAGAAAAATTATTTTTGAAAAAGTTTTAAAAAGAAGATACCCAATTGCCAAGAACATAAACCAACGCTCTAGCTAACTGAGCTATAATTTCAACGTGATAAATAAAAATTTTTTTGAAAACTAAAAATTTGAAAAAGCACAAGAAAAACAAGAAAAGACACAAAACAAGACAAACCAAAGATCAAACAAGAAAAATTGACAAGAACAATTTGAAGATCATGAAAAACACATGCATGAATTTTCGAAAAATGCATAAATTTTTAAAAACATACAATTGACACCAAACTTAAAACAGGACACTAAACTCACAGAAAAACCAAAAATTAATAAAGAAAAATAATATTTAAAAAATTTTTTTAAAGGGATAATAAAAGATGCAATTCTAGTGACTCTAAACCAAAAAGACTATTTTTTCCTAATCTAAGCAACAAGATTCACCGTCAATTGTTCAAACTCAAACAATCCCCGGCAACGGCGCCAAAAACTTGGTGCACGAAATTGCAATCACACTTTTTGCAATCCGCACAACTAACCAGCAAGTGCACTGGGTCGTCCAAATAATACCTTACGTGAGTAAGGGTCGAATCCCATAGAGATTGTTGGTTTGAAGCAAGCTATGGTTATCTTATTAATCTTAGTAAGGATACCAATTATAGTTATCAATTGACTTGTAAATAAACAAGAGAGCATGGATTAAATAATACTTATTATGTAGTAATGGAGAATATGTTGGAGTTTTGGAGATGCTTTGTCTTCTGAATTCCTGTAACATAATGCTTTCTCACTTTCAAACATGCAAGGCTCCTTCCATGGCAAGCTGTATGTAGGGTGTCACCGTTGTCAAAGGCTACTTTCCATCCTCTCAGTGAAAATGGTCCAAATGCTCTGTCACAACACGGCTAATCATCTGTCGGTTCTCGATCATGTCGGAATAGAAACCATTGATCCTTTTGCGTCTGTCACTACGCCCAACACTCACGAGTTTGAAGCTCGTCACAGTCATCTAATCCTTGAATCCTAGTCAGAATACCACAGACAAGGTTTAGACCTTTCGGATTCTCAAGGATGCTGCCAATGGATTCTAGCTTATAGCACAAAGATTCTGATTAAGGAATCTAAGAGATACTCTTTCAGTCTAATGTAGAACGGAGGTGGTTGTCAGGCACACGTTCATGGGTTGAGAATGATGATGAGTGTCACGGATCATCACCTTCTTCATATTGAATCGCGAATGAACATCTTAGATAGGAACAAGCGTGTTTGAATAGAAAACAGAAATAATTGCATTAATTCATCGAGACGCTACAGAGCTCCTCACCCCCAACAATGGAGTTTAGAGACTCATTCCGTAAAAAGTACAAAGTTCAGATCAAAAAATGTCATCAGATCCTAAATAAATCTCTAAAAGTTGTTTAAATACTAAACTGGTAACCCAGGTTTACAAAAAATGAGAAAACTAAGATAGATGGTGCAGAAATTCACTTCTGGGGCCCACTTGGTGTGTGCTGGGGCTGAGACTTCAGCTTCTCACGTGCCTGGGCTGTTCTGGAGTTAAACGCCAGGTTGTAACCTGTTTCTGGCGTTTAACTCCAACTTGCAACCTGTTTCTGGTGCTGAACGCCAGAATACAACATGGAACTGGCGTTAAACACCAGTTTATTTCATTTATCTTCGCACAAAGTATAGACTACTATATATTGCGGGAAAGCCCTAGATGTCTACTTTCCAACCCAATTAAGATCGCGCCAATTATACTCCTGTAGCTCCAAAAAATTCATTCTGAGTGCAGGGACGTCAGAATCCAACAGCATCAGCAGTCCTTTTTCAACCTGAGTCAGATTTTTGCTCAGCTCCTTCAATTTCAGCCAGAAAATATTTGAAATCACAGAAAAACACACAAACTCATAGTAAAGTCCAGAAATATGATTTTTTCCTAAAAAATAATAAAAATATACTAAAAATTAACTAAAATATACTAAAAACTACATGAAATTACCCCTAAAAAGCGTATAAAATATCCGCTCATCACAACACCAAGCTTAAATTGTTGCTTATCATCACAACACCAAACTTAAACTGTTGCTTGTCCTCAAGCAACTAGATGAATAAAATAGAATTAAAAGAAATCAAGAAGCAATAATATCTCGGAGTTTTAAGTGAAGCTCAGATTCTTATTAGATGAGCGGGGCTTGTAGCTTTTTGCTTCTGAACAGTTTTGGCATCTCAATTTATCCTTTGAAATTCAGAATGATTGGCATCCATAGGAACTCAGAATTCAGATAGTATCATTGATTCTCCAAGTTAAGTATGTTGATTCTTGAACACAGCTACTTTTATGAGTCTTGGCTATGGCCCTAAGCACTTTTTTTTCCAGTATTACTACCGGATAAATAAATGCTACAGACACATTAATGGGTGAACCTTTTCAGATTGTGACTTAGCCTTGCTAAAGACCCCAATTAGAGGTGTCCAGAGTTCTTAAGCACACTCTTTTGCTTTGGATCACGACTTTAACCACTCAGTCTCAAGCTTTTCACTTGGACCTGCATGCCACAAGCACATAGTTAGGGACAGCTTGATTTTAGCCACTTAGGCCTGGATTTATTTCCTTGGGCCCTCCTATCCATTGATGCTCAAAGCCTTGGATCCTTTTCACCCTTGCCTTTTGGTTTAAAAGGCTATTGGCTTTTTCTACCTCTTTTACTTTTTTTTCACTGCTTTTTTCTACCTCTTTCCATTGATATTTTTTTCACTGCTTTTTCTTGCTTCAAGAATCAATTTCATGATTTTTCAGATCAGCAATAATATTTCTCTTGTTCATCATTCTTTCAGGAGCCAACAATTTTAACATTCATAAAATTCAATATAAAAAATATGCACAGTTCAAGCATTCATTCAGAAGACAAAAAATATTGCCACCACATATAAATAATTAGAATTTCCTTATTAAGAACTCGAAAAATTATTGCTTCTTTATTCTAAAAATTCTACTATTCTATTCATGTTTGATGATGATGAGAAAAATAAATTATAGCTTACTTGGAGATAAAATCAAAATAGATTTACTACTTACTACTCATATATAACTTCTAAGGTAAATTCCTATAAGAATAACTATCACAGAGTTAAAGCTAAGATTAGGACTCAATAACCTTTATTTTGGGAAATAGATATTCCTCTAGTCTGTGGGGTGCTTGGTCCTTCAAGAGATAGCTTTTGACGCTTCAGTTCCTTCAAGTCACGCCTTTGCTCTACTTGTTCCCCAAGTAGTTTGCAAAGCATGCTATTTTGATTATTCTGTTCTTCCTTTATTTGGTCTATAGCTTCTTGCAACTTGGCAACAGATGCTTTAAGATATTCTTGCAACTTGGCAACAGATGCTTCAAGATGCTCCCAGTATTCAATTTGAAGGATCTCCGGGAGGAATTCATGTGCTCTCTTCTTGATGGGGTCGTCCTGCACTTGTTATCTTTCTATTGATATTTTGGTGATTGGTCGCTCAACTGAGATATACTCAGTTACTCCCATCTTCACCCCAGCATCTTTACATAGCATAGCAATTAAGCTTGGATAAGCCAATTTGGCATCTTTGGAGTTCTTGTTTACAATTATGTAAAGTTCACACGAAATCAGCTCATGAACTTCCACTTCTCTTCCCAACATAATGCAATGGATCATCACTGCTCTTTTAATGGTGACTTCAAAGTGGTTGCTAGTGGGCAGTATAGAACGCCTAATGAAGTCCAGCTAGCCTCTGGTAACTGGTTTGAGATCTTCTCTCTTGTGTTGATTTGGGACGCCCTTGGTGCTGGTTGTCCACTTGGTTCCAGGGAGGCATATGTCCTCTAGAATCTTGTCCAAGCCCTTATTTGTTCTCATCATTCTCCTATTAAAGGAGTTTGGGTCATCTTTCAGCTGAGGTAGCTTAAAGATCTCCCTGATTTTGTCAGGGTGGATGTGAACAATCTTTCCTATGACCAAGGTCCGATAGTCATAGAGGGCAGTTTCAGATATTCTCTGCCTGTCTGTTTGCCACAGATTAGAGTAGAATTCCTGAACCATGTTTCTTCCCACCTTTGTTTCAATATTAGCTAGGATTTTCCAGCTCCTGTTTCAAATTTACTCTTGGATCTCCGGATATTCATCTTCTTTCTGATCGAATTTGACTTCGGGGATCACTGATCTTAGACCCATTATTTTGTAGTAATGGTCTGAATGTTCTTTGATTAAGAACTTCCCTTGATTCCAAAGTGGTTTTGGAATATTCTCTTTCTTGCCTCTTGGAGTGGTTTGCTTCCCCTTAGGAGCCATGATCTTAGTGGGTATGGCTTAGTGATCACGGATAAACACACTAAACTTAGAGGGTTTCTTGTCCTCAAGCAAAAGAAAGGAAAGGAGAGGGATAGAAGGAGAGCTAATTTCGAATGGTGGATGAGAGGAGGGAGGCCGAATGTGGATTTAAAGGGTAGAAGGTGGGTTTTCGAAAATATTGAAAAAGATAAGATAGAAGATATGATTTGTAAAAGATAAGTTTGATAGGAAAAAAATGTAATTTAAAATTTAAAAGTTATGAAAGATATTTAAAAAAGATAAATCTGAATTTTTTTTTAAAAAAAAAAAGAAGATTTGAGATGAATTTGAAAACATAATTGAGTTTTTTTTTAATTTTGAAAAGAAGTTGGAGAGGATTTGAAAAGGATTTGTGTTTATGAATTAAGATACATTTGATATCTTTTGAAAAAGGGATTTTAGAAATTAGTATTAAAAATTTTTGGAATTGAAGGTTGGAAGATTAGAGTTTGTAACATGTTTATGCAAGAAATTATAAATTGAAAGATGAAAAATGAAAGAAAATTTAGTTGAAAACAAATTCACCTCCTCCCCACAATCCTGGCGTTAAACGCCCAAACACTGCATGTTTTGGGCGTTTAACGCCCATTTGTAGCTTCTCCTGGGCGTTTAACGCCAGCTAGAAGCAACAGCTGGGCGTTTTTCTGAACGCCACGACGTTGTAAATCTGGCGTTAAACGCCCAAAGCGTGCTTCTTTCTGGCATTTAACGCCCAGAAGATGCTTCTTTCTAGCGTTTAACGCCCAGATGGCTATCTTTACTGGCGTTGAATGCCCAGTAGATGCTTCTTTTGGGCGTTCAACTCCCAAAACAGCTCTTACTGGCTTTTTCGCACCAGTGAGCTTCCTTTTTGCTGTTCTATCCTTTGAATCCTTCTATAACTCTATGAACTCAAGCAATTGCTATTTTACCTTGAAGATAATTGACATAAACCTGTAAAAATCAATTAATTAACAATTAAGCTTTGTTAATGGCTGGGTTGCCTCCCAGCAAGCGCTTCTTTATTGTCTTTAGCTAGACTATTACAGAGCTTTAATCAAGTCTCAGTTATGAGCATTCTTGCTCAAAATTGCTTTCAAGATAATGTTTGACTCTCTGTCCATTAACAATGAACTTTTTGTTAGAATCATTATCTTGAAGCTCCACGTATCCATATTGTGACACACTTGTAATCACATATGGACCTCTCCACCGAGATTTCAATTTTTCGGGGAATAATCTGAGCCTAGAATTAAATATTAGAACTTTCTGCCCTGGCTCAAAGACTCTGGATGACAGTTTCTTATCATGCCATCTTTTTGCTTTCTCTTTGTAAATTTTTGCATTTTCAAAAGCATTGAGTCTGAATTCCTCTAGCTCATTTAACTGGAGCAATCATTTTTCTCTAGCTAACTTGGCATCAAGGTTTAGGAATCTGGTTGCCCAATAGGCCTTATGTTCCAATTCCACTGGCAAGTGACAGGCTTTTCCATACACCAGCTGGTATGGTGAAGTTCCTATAGGAGTCTTGAATGCTGTTCTATATGCCCAATCCCTTCTTCGGTTAATCACAGTCCGTTCCAGGATTCTTTTATGTTCTCTATTAAAGACTTCAGCTTGCCCATTTGTCTATGGATGATATGGAGTAGCAACCCTGTGGCTAACTCCATATCGAACCAAAGCAGAGTAAAGCTGTTTATTGCAAAAAAGAGTGCCCCCATCCCTGATTAGTACTCTAGGGATACCAAATCTGCTGAAGATCTGTTTCTGGAGGAATTTTAGCACTGTCTTAGTATCATTAGTGGGTGTTGCAATAGCTTCAACCCATTTGGATACATAATCCACTGCCACCAGAATATAAGTGTTTGAGTATGATGGTGGGAAAGGCACCATGAAGTCAATACTCCATACATCAAACAATTCAATCTCCAAGATCCCTTGTTGAGGCATGGCATAACTGTGAGGCAGATTGCCAGATCTTTGGCAACTGTCACAATTAAGTACAAACACTTGGGAGTCTTTATAGAGAGTAGGCCAGTAAAAGCCACATTGGAGGACCCTTGTGGCTGTTCGCTCACGTCCAAAATGTCCTCCATACTGTGATCCATGGCAGTGCTAGAGGATCTTCTGTGCTTCTTCTTTAGGCACACATCTACGGATTACTTCGTCTGCACATCTCTTGAAGAGATATGGTTCATCCCAAAGATAGTACTTTGCATCCGTGATCAATTTCTTTGATTGTTGCCTACTGTACACTTTGGGTATGAATCTCACTGCCTTATAGTTTGCAATGTCTGCGAACCATGGCACTTCCTGAATGGCAAAGAGGTGCTCATTCGGAAAGTTTTCAGAGATCTTAGTAAGAGAGAGGGACGCCCCTTCTACTAGTTCTATTCGGGACAGGTGATCTGCTACTTGGTTCTCTGTCCCTTTTCTGTCTCTTATTTCTATATCAGACTCCTGTAGAAGCAACACCCATCTGATGAGTCTGGGTTTTGAATCCTGCTTTGTGAGTAGATATTTAAGAGCAGCATGGTCAGTGTACACAATCACTTTTGATCCTACTAAATAAGATCTGAACTTGTCAATGGCGTAAACCACTGCAAGTAACTCTTTTTCTGTAGTTGTGTAGTTCTTCTGTGCGTCATTTAAAACACGACTGGCATAGTAAATGACGTACAAAAGCTTGTCATGCCTTTGTCACAACAATGCACCAATGGCATGGTCATTTAAATCACACACCAGTTCAAATGGTAATGTCCAGTCTGGTGTAGAGATGACTGGTGCTGTGACCAGCTTAGCTTTCAGAGTCTCAAACACCTGTAAACACTCCTTATCAAAGATAAATGGCGTGTCAGTAGCTGGCAGATTACTCAGAGATTTGGCGATTTTTGAAAAATCTTTTATAAACCTCCTATAGAATCCTGCATGCCCCAGAAAGCTTCTAATTGCCTTAACATTGGTAGGTGGTGGTAATTTTTCAATTACCTCTACCTTAGCTTGATCCACCTCTATTCCCTTATTGGAAATTTTGTGCCCAAGAACAATTCCTTCAGTCACCATAAAGTGACATTTTTCCCAGTTTAAAACCAGGTTAGTCTCTTGGCACCTCTTTTGAACAAGTATTAGATGGTCAAGATAGGAGCTGAATGAGTCTCCAAATACTGAAAAGTTATCCATGAAGACTTCCAAAAATTTTTCCACCATATCAGAGAAAATAGAGAGCATGCACCTTTGAAAGGTTGCAGGTGCATTGCACAGGCCAAATGGCATCCTTTAGATGGTCAAGACAGGAGCTGAATGAGTCTCCAAATACTGAGAAGTTATCCATGAAGACTTCCAAAAATTTTTCCACCATATCAGAGAAAATAGAGAGCATGCACCTTTGAAAGGTTGCAGGTGCATTGCACAGGCCAAATGGCATCCTTCTGTATGCAAATACTTCGGATGGACATGTGAATGCTGTTTTCTCTTGATCCTGGGGATCTACTGCAATTTGATTATAACCTGAATATCCATCCAAGAAGCAGTAGTATTCATGACCTGCCAGTCTTTCTACCATCCAGTCTATGAATGGTAAAGGAAAATGATCATTTCTGGTAGCTGTATTGAGTCTTCTATAATCAATACACATACACCACCCTGTAACTGTTCTTGTAGGAACCAGTTCATTTTTTTCATTATGAAACCACTATCATACCTCCCTTCTTAGGGACGACTTGGACAGGGCTTACCCAGGGGCTATCAAAAATGGGATAAATAATCCCAACCTCTAGTAATTTAGTGACCTCCTTCTACACCACCTCCTTCGTGGCTGGATTCAGCCGCCTCTGTGGTTAAACCACTGGCTTAGCATCACCCTCCAATAGGATCTTGTGCAGGCATCTGGCTGGGCTAATGCCCTTAAGATTACTGATGGACCACCCAAGAGATGTCTTGTGTGTCCTCAGCACTTGAATTAGTGCTTCCTCTTCCTTTGGCTCTAAGGTAGAGCTTATGATTACCGGAAAGGTATCACCTTCTCCCATAAATGTATTTTTCAGCAATGGGTGTAATGGTTTGAGCTCGGGTTTGGGAGGTTTCTCCTCTTCTTGAGGGATTTTTAGAGGTTCTATTATTCTCTCTGGTTCCTCCAGATCAGGCTGAGCATCTTTAAAGATATTCTCTAGCTCTGATTTGACACTCTCAGTCATATTGACCTCTTTTACCAGAGAGTCAATAATATCAATGCTCTTTATTTCAAGAGTCCTGAGATAGTCTGCAAAGTGGGCAAATTGCTTATCCTGTTTCGCTTGGCGTAGTTTCTGATGATATGGCATTTTGGCTTGGTATTCCTCAACCTTAGTTGCTGTAGGTTTATTGCCTACAGATGTGGGTTGAGAAGCCTTTTTAGAGGGGTTGCTATCAGCACTTGTATGTGTCTGATCTCCCACTGGCGTTTGAATGCCAGGGGTGAAAGCTAGAGTGGCGTTAGACGCCAACTCCTTACCTGTTTCTGGCATCTGAACGCTAGAACTGTGCTTCCTTTGGGTGTTCAACACCAATTCCTTGCCTGTTTCTGGTATTGAACGCCAGGACTGAGCATGGGTTGGGCGTTCAACGCCATCTCTCCACCCCTTTTCTGGCGTTTGAGCGCCAGAATTATTCCTCTCTGGGCTCTGACTGTCCTCAGAGGGATTTTGGGTAACATTTTGTTCATTTCTTGGCTTCTTGCTGCCTTGAAGTGAGGTATTTAATGTTTTTCCACTTCTTAATTAAACTGCTTGGCACTCTTCTGTTATTTGTTTTGATAACTGTTGTTCTATTTACTTCAACTGGACTTCCATATTCATATTAACCATTCGTGTTTCTTGCAATATCTCCTTGAATTCGGCTAACTGTTTTGTTAGAAAATGTAATTGCTGATTGAATTCAGTAGCTTGATCTGCAGGACTAAGTTCAGCAGTTACTGTTTTAGCCTCTTCGTTGATGGAAGGTTCACTGCTTAGGTACAAATGCTGATGTCTGGCAACTGTATCAATGAGCTCTTGAGCTTCTTCAATTGTCTTTCTCATGTGTATAGATCCACCAGATGAGTGGTCTAGAGAAATCTGAGCTTTCTCTGTAAGCCCATAATAAAAGATGTCTAACTACACCCACTCTGAAAACATTTTAGAGGGGCATTTTCTTATCATCTCTTTGTATCTCTCCCAGGCATCATAAAGGGATTCATTATCTCCTTGTTTGAAGCATTGGATGCTCAGCCTTAGCTATGTCATCCGTTTTGGAGGAAAATAGTAATTCAGGAATTTTTCTGACAGTTGTTTTCATGTCTTTATGATGTCCTTAGGTTGGTTATTTAACCACCTCTTAGCTTGGTCTTTTACAGCAAATGGAAACAGTAATAATCTATAGACATCCTGATCTACTTCCTTATCATGTACTGTGTCAGCAATTTGTAAATTGTGCCAGAAACTCTGTAGGTTCTTCCTGTAGAAGACCGAAATACTGACAACTTTGCTACACCATGATAATAAGCTGAGGGTTCAACTCAAAGCTACTGACTCCGACGGAGGGTACACAGATACTACTCCAGTATGAAGCAGTAGTGGCGTTACCATATGACCCCAGAGTCCTTCTGGACTATTCATTTCCACTTAGGTCTGATGAGCGGATAATTTATACGCTTTTTGGCATTGTTTTTAGGTAGTTTTTAGTAAGTTCAAGCTACTTTTAGGGATGTTTTCATTAGTTTTTATGTTAAATTCACATTTCTGGACTTTACTATGAGTTTGTATATTTTTCTATAATTTTAGGTAATTTCTGGCTGAAATTGAGGGACTTGAGCAAAACTCTGAAAAAGGCTGACAAAAGGACTGCTGATGCTGTTGGAATCTGACCTCCCTGCACTCAAAATGGATTTTCTAGCGCTACAGAACTCCAAATGCCGCGCTCTCAACGGCGTTGGAAAGTAGACATCCAGGGCTTTCCAGAAATATATAATACTCCATACTTTATTCGGGAATTGATGACTTAAAGTGGCGCTCAACGCCAAGTATATGTTGCTGTCTGGAGTCAAACGCCAGAAACACGTTACGACCCGGAGTTGAACGCCAGAAACACGCTATAACTCGGCGTTCAACTCCAAAGGAAGTCTCAACTCGCA
>NC_029772.3:59861674-59861992 GCF_000817695.3 Arachis duranensis | reverse complement strand
GGTATAAGCTAGATAGATGGCGGCATTCATGGGAATCCGGAAAGTCTAACCTTGTCTGTGGTATTCCAAGTAGGATTCCGGGAATCTGGAAAGTCTAACCTTGTCTGTGGTATTCCGAGTAGGATTCCGGTATTGAATGACTGTGACGAGCTTCAAACTCCTGAAGGCTGGGCGTTAGTGACAGACGCAAAAGAATCAAGGGATTCTATTCCAACCTGATTGAGAACCGACAGATGATTAGACGTGCCGTGACAGGGTGCGTTGAACATTTTCACTGAGAGGATGGGAGGTAGCCACTGACAACAGTGAAACCCTACA
>NC_029772.3:59821154-59861663 GCF_000817695.3 Arachis duranensis | reverse complement strand
CAAGGTGAACATAGCTTGCTTCATACCGACAATCTCTGTGGGATCGACCCTTACTCACGTAAGGTATTACTTGGATGACCCAGTATACTTGCTGGTTAAGTTGAACGGAGTTGTGACCACACATAGTTGTAAACCATGGTATTGGCATCATGTTTTTGGCGCCATTGCCAGGGAAAGAAAAAGCAATGAATTTTACAAAATGCAATAACATATGAATCACAATTTCGTCCACCAAGGTCCATAACGAAGAAAGGGAGATGATGCAGATTTATTTTATTTATTTTATTATATTAAAAAAAATTATTTTCGAAATAATAAAATAGAATAAAATAAAAACCAAAATAAAAGATGAAAAATAAAAAAATAAAATAAAAATAAATAAAAAATTTGAAAATATTTTATGAAGATTTTCGAAAAAGTGAGGAGAGAGAAACTGGTTAGGATATTTTTGAAAAAGATATGATTTGAAAAATTTTGACCAAGTCAACCCAAGTAATTCGAAAATTATGAGAAATTAAAGGAAAAGATAATTTTTTTATTTTTGAATTTTATGATGAAAGAGAAAAACACAAAAAAGACACAAGACTTAAAATTTTTTAGATCTAATGCTCCTTGTTTTTCGAAAATTTTGGAGGGAAAACACGAAGGGACACCAAACTTAAAAATTTTAAGATCAAAACACAAAGAAGACTCAAGAACACCTTGAAGACTCTCAAGAACAATAAGAACAAAAGGAAGAACACCAAACTTAAAATTTTTGGAAAACCAAAATAAATTTTCAAAAATTAAAGAAAATTAACAAGAGAACACCAAACTTAAAGTTAGGCACAAGATTTAATCAAAGAAAAATTATTTTTGAAAAAGTTTTAAAAATAAGATACCCAATTGCCAAGAACATAAACCAACGCTCTAGCTAACTGAGCTATAATTTCAACGTGATAAATAAAAAATTTTTTGAAAACTAAAAATTTGAAAAAGCACAAGAAAAACAAGAAAAGACATAAAACAAGACAAACCAAAGATCAAACAAGAAAAATTGACAAGAACAATTTGAAGATCATGAAGAACACATGCATGAATTTTCGAAAAATGCATAAATTTTTAAAAACATGCAATTGACACCAAACTTAAAACAGGACACTAAACTCACAGAAAAACCAAAAATTAATAAAGAAAAATAATATTTAAAAAAAAATTTAAAGGGATAATAAAAGATGCAATTCTAGTGACTCTAAACCAAAAAGACTAATTTTTCCTAATCTAAGCAACAAGATTCACCGTCAGTTGTTCAAACTCAAACAATTCCCGGCAACGGCGCCAAAAACTTGGTGCACGAAATTGCAATCACACTTTTTGCAATCCCGCACAACTAACCAGCAAGTGCACTGGGTCGTCCAAATAATACCTTACTTGAGTAAGGGTCGAATCCCACAGAGATTATTGGTTTGAAGCAAGCTATGGTTATCTTATTATTCTTAGTCAAGATACCAATAAGGTTCTTTAGTTTCAATTGTAAAAAGTGAAAGGGCATAAAATAATTAATTGTTACGCAATAATGGAGAATATGTTGGAGTTTTTGAGATGCTTTGTCTTCTGAATTCCTGTAACATAATGCTTTCTCACTTTCAAACATGCAAGGCTCCTTCCATGGCAAGCTGTATGTAGGGTGTCACCGTTGTCAATGGCTACTTTCCATCCTCTCAGTGAAAATGGTCCAAATGCTCTGTCACAACACGGCTAATCATCTGTCGGTTCTCGATCATGTCGGAATAGAAACCATTGATCCTTTTGCGTCTGTCACTACGCCCAACACTCGCGAGTTTGAAGCTCGTCACAGTCATCCAATCCTTGAATCCTAGTCAGAATACCACAGACAAGGTTTAGACCTTCCGGATTCTCAAGGATGCTGCCAATGGATTCTAGCTTATACCACAAAGATTCTGATTAAGGAATCTAAGAGATACTCTTTCAGTCTAATGTAGAACGGAGGTGGTTGTCAGACACGCGTTCATGGGTTGAGAATGATGATGAGTGTCACGGATCATCACCTTCTTCATATTGAATCGCGAATGAACATCTTAGATAGGAACAAGCGTGTTTGAATAGAAAACAGAAATAATTGCATTAATTCATCGAGACGCTACAAAGCTCCTCACCCCCAACAATGGAGTTTAGAGACTCATTCTGTCAAAAGTACAAAGTTTAGATCAAAAAATGTCATCAGATCCAAAATAAATCTCTAAAAGTTGTTTAAATACTAAACTGGTAACCTAGGTTTACAAAAAATGAGTAAACTAAGATAGCTGGTGCAGAAATTCACTTCTGGGGCCCACTTGGTGTGTGCTGGGGCTGAGACTTGAGCTTCTCATGTGCCTGTGCTGTTCTGGAGTTAAACCCCAGGTTGTAACCTGTTTCTGGCGTTTAACTCCAACTTGCAACCTGTTTCTGGTGCTGAACGCCAGAATGCAACATGGAACTGGCATTAAACACCAGTTTACATCATTTATCTTTGCACAAAGTATAGACTATCATATATTGCGGGAAAGCCCTGGATGTCTACTTTCCAACCCAATTAAGAGCGTGCCAATTGGACTCCTGTAGCTCCAAAAAATTCATTCCGAGTGCAGGGAGGTCAGAATCCAACAGCATCAGCAGTCCTTTTTCAACCTGAGTCAGATTTTTGCTCAGCTCCCTCAATTTCAGCCAGAAAATATCTGAAATCACAGAAAAACACACAAACTCATAGTAAAGTCCAGAAATATGATTTTTGCCTAAAAACTAATAAAAATATACTAAAAATTAACTAAAATATACTAAAAACTACATGAAATTACCCCCAAAAAGTGTATAAAATATCCGCTCATCACAACACCAAGCTTAAATTGTTGCTTATCCTCAAGCAACTAGATAAATAAAATAGGATAAAAAGAAATCAAGAAGCAATAGTATCTTAGAGTTTTAAGTGAAGCTCAGATTCTAACTAGATGAGCGGGACTAGTAGCTTTTTGCTTCTGAACAGTTTTGGCATCTCAATTTATCCTTTGAAATTCAGAATGATTGGCATCCATAGGAACTCAGAATTCAGATAGTATCATTGATTCTCCAAGTTAAGTATGTTGATTCTTGAACACAGCTACTTTTATGAGTCTTGGCTATGGCCCTAGGCACTTTGTTTTCCAGTATTACTACCGGATAAATAAATGCCACAAACACATTAATGGGTGAACCTTTTCAGATTGTGACTTAGCCTTGCTAAAGACCCCAATTAGAGGTGTCCAGAGTTCTTAAGCACACTCTTTTGCTTTGGATCACGACTTTAACCACTCAGTCTCAAGTTTTTCACTTGGACCTACATGCCACAAGCACATGGTTAGGGACAGCTTGATTTTAGCCGCTTAGGCCTGGATTTATTTCCTTGGGCCCTCCTATCCATTGATGCTCAAAGCCTTGGATCCTTTTCACCCTTGCCTTTTGGTTTAAAAGGCTATTGGCTTTTTCTACCTCTTTTACTTTTTTTTTTCATTGCTTTTTCTTGCTTCAAGAATCAATTTCATGATTTTTCAGATCAGCAATAATATTTCTCTTGTTCATCATTCTTTCAGGAGCCAACAATTTTAACATTCATAAAATTCAATATAAAAAATATGCACAGTTCAAGCATTCATTCAGAAGACAAAAAATATTGCCACCACATATAAATAATTAGAATTTCCTTATTAAGAACTCGAAAAATTATTGCTTCTTTATTCTAAAAATTCTACTATTTTATTCATGTTTGATGATGATGAGAAAAATAAATTATAGCTTACTTGGAGATAAAATCAAAATAGATATACTACTTACTACTCATATATAACTTCTAAGGTAAATTCCTATAAGAACAACTATCACAGAGTTAAAGCTAAGATTAGGACTCAATAACCTTTATTTTGGGAAATAGATATTCCTCTAGTCTGTGGGGTGCTTGGTCCTTCAAGAGATAGCTTTTGATGCTTCAGTTCCTTCAAGTCATGCCTTTGCTCTTCTTGTTCCCCAAGTAGTTTGCAAAGCATGCTATTTTGATTATTCTGTTCTTCCTTTATTTGGTCTATAGCTTCTTGCAACTTGGCAACAGATGCTTCAAGATACTCCCAGTATTCAATTTGAGGGATCTCCGGGAGGAATTCCTGTGCTCTCCTCTTGATGGGGTCATCCTGCACTTGTTGTCTTTCCATTGATATTTTGGTGATTGGTCGCTCAACTGAGATATACTCAGTTACTCCCATCTTCACCCCAGCATCTTTACATAGCATAGCAATTAAGCTTGGATAAGCCAATTTGGCATCTTTGGAGTTCTTGTTTGCAATTATGTAAAGTTCACACGAAATCAGCTGATGAACTTCCACTTCTCTTCCCAACATAATGCAATGGATCATCACTGCTCTTTTAATGGTGACTTCAAAGCGGTTGCTAGTGGGCAGTATAGAACGCCCAATGAAGTCCAGCTAGCCTATGGTGACTGGTTTGAGATCTTCTCTCTTGAGTTGATTTGGGACGCCCTTGGTGCTGGTTGTCCACTTGGTTCCAGGGAGGCATATGTCCTCTAGAATCTTGTCCAAGCCCTTATTTGTTCTCATCATTCTCCTATTAAAGGAGTCTGGGTCATCTTTCAGCTGAGGTAGCTTAAAGATCTCTCTGATTTTGTCAGGGTAGATGTGAACAATCTTTCCTCTGACCAAGGTCCGATAGTCATAGAGGGCAGTTTCAGATATTCTCTGCCTGTCTGTTTGCCACAGATTAGAGTAGAATTCCTGAACCATGTTTCTTCCCACCTTTGTTTCAATATTAGCTAGGATTTCCCAGCTCTTGTTTCAAATTTACTCTTGGATCTCCGGATATTCATCTTCTTTCAGATCGAATTTGACTTCCGAGATCACTGATCTTAGACCCATTATTTTGTAGTAATGGTCTGAATGTTCTTTAATTAAGAACTTCCCTTGATTCCAAAGTGGTTTTGGAATATTCTCTTTCTTGCCTCTTGGAGTGGTTTGCTTCCCCTTAGGAGCCATGATCTTAGTGGGTGTGGCTTAGTGATCACGGATAAACACACCAAACTTAGAGGGTTTCTTGTCCTCAAGCAAAAGAAAGGAAAGGAGAGGGATAGAAGGAGAGCTAATTTCGAATGGTGGATGAGAGGAGGGAGGCCGAATGTGGATTTAAAGGGTTGAGGGTGGGTTTTCGAAAATATTAAAAAAGATAAGATAGAAGATATGATTTGTAAAAGATAAGTTTGATAGGAAAAATATGTAATTTAAAATTTAAAAGTTATGAAAGATATTTAAAAAGGATAAATCTGAATTTTTTTTTTTAAAAAAAAAGAAGATTTGAGATGAATTTGAAAAGATAATTGAGTTTTTTTTTATTTTGAAAAGAAGTTGGAGAGGATTTAAAAAGGATTTGTGTTTATGAATTAAGATACATTTGATATCTTTTGAAAAAGGGATTTTAGAAATTAGGATTAAAAAATTTTGGAATTGAAGGTTGGAAGATTAGAGTTTGTAACATGTTTATGCAAGAAATTATAAATTGAAAGATGAAAAATGAAAGAAAATTTAGTTGAAAACAAATTCGCCTCCTCCCCACAATCCTGGCGTTAAACGCCCAAACACTGCATGTTTTGGGCGTTTAACGCCCATTTGTAGCTTCTCCTGGGCGTTTAACGCCCAGCTGTTGCTTCTGGCTGGCGTTAAACGCCAGGAACTCCTTTGTCACTAGGCGTTTTTCTGAACGCCCAGGACGCTGTAAATCTGGCGTTTAACGCCAAGCTTTCTAGCGTTTAACGCCCAGATGGCTATCTTTACTGGCGTTGAATGCCCAGTAGATGCTTCTTTTGGGCGTTCAACTCCCAAAACAGCTCTTACTGGCTTTTTCGCACCAGTGAGCTTCCTTTTTGCTGTTTTATCCTTTGAATCCTTCTGTAACTCTATGAACTCAAGCAATTGCTATTTTACCTTGAAGATAATTGACATAAACCTGTAAAAATCAATTAATTAACAATTAAGCTTTGTTAATGGCTGGGTTGCCTCCCAGCAAGCTCTTCTTTATTGTCTTTAGCTAGACTATTACTGAGCTTTAATCAAGTCTCAGTTTTGAGCATTCTTGCTCAAAATTGCTTTCAAGATAATGTTTGACTCTCTGTCCATTAACAACGAACTTTTTGTTAGAATCATTATCTTAAAGCTCCACGTATCCATATCGTGACACACTTGTAATCACATATGGACCTCTCCACCGGGATTTCAATTTTTTGGGGAATAATCTGAGCCTAGAATTAAATATCAGAACTTTCTGCCCTGGCTCAAAGACTCTGGATGACAGTTTCTTATCATGCCATCTTTTTGTTTTCTCTTTGTAATTTTTGCATTTTCAAAAGCATTGAGTCTGAATTCCTCTAGCTCATTTAACTGGAGCAATCATTTTTCTCCAGCTAACTTGGCATCAAGGTTTAGGAATCTGGTTGCCCAATAGGCCTTATGTTCCAATTCCACTGGCAAGTGACAGGCTTTTCCATACACCAGCTGGTATAGAGAAGTTCCTATAGGAGTCTTGAATGCTGTTCTGTATGCCCACAAAGCATCATCCAAGCTTCTTGCCCAATCCCTTCTATGGTTAATCACAGTCCGTTCCAGGATTCTTTTATGTTCTCTATTAGAGACTTCAGCTTGCCCATTTGTCTATGGATGATATGGAGTAGCTACCCTGTGGCTAACTCCATATCGAATCAAAGCAGAGTAAAGCTGTTTATTGCAAAAATGAGTGCCCCCATCCCTGATTAGTACTCTAGGGATACCAAATCTGCTGAAGATTTGTTTCTGGAGGAATTTTAGCACTGTCTTAGTATCATTAGTGGGTGTTGCAATAGCTTCAACCCATTTGGATACATAATCCACTGCCACCAGAATATAAGTGTTTGAGTATGATGGTGGGAAAGGCACCATGAAGTCAATACTCCATACATCAAACAATTCAATCTCCAAGATCCCTTGTTGAGGCATGGTATAACTATGAGGCAGATTGCCAGATCTTTGGCAACTGTCACAATTAAGTACAAACACTTGGGAGTCTTTATAGAGAGTAGGCCAGTAAAAGCCACATTGGAGGACCCTTGTGGCTGTTCGCTTGCGTCCAAAATGTCCTCCATACTGTGATCCATGGCAGTGCTAGAGGATCTTCTGTGCTTCTTCTTTAGGCAGACATCTACAGATTACTTCGTCTGCACATCTCTTGAAGAGATATGGTTCATCCCAAAGATAGTACTTTGCATCCGTGATCAATTTCTTTGATTGTTGCCTACTGTACTCTTTGGGTATGAATCTCACTGCCTTATAGTTTGCAATGTCTGCGAACCATGGCACTTCCTAGATGGCAAAGAGGTGCTCATTCGGAAAGTTTTCAGAGATCTTAGTAAGAGAGAGGGACGCCCCTTCTACTAGTTCTATTCGGGACAGGTGATCTGCTACTTGGTTCTCTGTCCCTTTTCTGTCTCTTATTTCTATATCAAACTCATGCAGAAGCAACACCCATCTGATGAGTCTGGGTTTTGAATCCTGCTTTGTGAGTAGATATTTAAGAGCAGCATGGTCAGTGTACACAATCACTTTTGATCCTACTAAATAAGATCTGAACTTGTCAATGGCGTAAACCACTGCAAGTAACTCTTTTTCTGTAGTTGTGTAGTTCTTCTGTGCGTCATTTAAAACACGACTGGCATAGTAAATGACGTGCAGAAGCTTGTCATGCCTTTGTCCCAACAATGCACCAATGGCATGGTCACTGGCATCACACATCAGTTCAAATGGTAATGTCCAGTCTGGTGCAGAGATGACTGGTGCTGTGACCAGCTTAGCTTTCAGAGTCTCAAACGCCTGTAGACACTCCTTATCAAAGATAAATGGCGTGTCAGTAGCTAGCAGAATACTCAGAGATTTGGCAATTTTTGAAAAATCTTTTATAAACCTCCTATAGAATCCTGCATGCCCCAGAAAGCTTCGGATTGCCTTAACATTGGTAGGTGGTGGTAATGTTTCAATTACCTCTACCTTAGCTTGATCCACCTCTATTCCCTTATTAGAAATTTTGTGCCCAAGGACAATTCCTTCAGTCACCATAAAGTGACATTTTTCCCAGTTTAAAACCAGGTTAGTCTCTTGGCACCTCTTTTGAACAAGTATTAGATGGTCAAGACAGGAGCTGAATGAGTCTCCAAATACTGAAAAGTCATCCGTGAAGACTTCCAAAAATTTTTCCACCATATCAGAGAAAATAGAGAGCATGCACCTTTGAAAGGTTGCAGGTGCATTGCACAGGCCAAATAGCATCCTTCTGTATGCAAATACTTCGGATGGACATGTGAATGCTGTTTTCTCTTGATCCTGGGGATCTACTGCAATTTGATTATAACCTGAATATCCATCCAGGAAGCAGTAGTATTCATGATCTGCTAGTCTTTCTACCATCCAGTCTATGAATGGTAAAGGAAAATGATCATTTCTGGTAGCTGTATTGAGTCTTCTATAATCAATACACATACACCACCCTGTAACTGTTCTTGTAGGAACCAGTTTATTTTTTTCATTATGAAACCACTATCATACCTCCCTTCTTAGGGACGACTTGGACAGGGCTTACCCAGGGGCTATCAGAAATGGGATAAATAATCCCAACCTCTAGTAATTTAGTGACCTCCTTCTGCACCACCTCCTTCATGGCTGGATTCAGCCACCTCTGTGGTTAAACCAATGGCTTAGCGTCACCCTCCAATAGGATCTTGTGCATGCATCTGGCTGGGCTAATGCCCTTAAGATCACTGATGGACCACCCAAGAGATGTCTTGTGTGTCCTCAGCACCTGAATTAGTGCTTCCTCTTCCTGTGGCTCTAAGGTAGAGCTTATGATTACCGGAAAGGTATCACCTTCTCCTATAAATGTATATTTCAGCGATGGGCGTAATGGTTTAAGCTCGGGTTTGGGAGGTTTCTCCTCTTCTTGAGGGATTTTTAGAGGTTCTATTATTCTCTCTGGTTCCTCCAGATCAGGCTGAGCATCTTTAAAGATATTCTCTAGCTCTGTTTCGAGACTCTCAGTCATATTGACCTCTTTTACCAGAGAGTCAATAATATCAATGCTCATGCAGTCATTTGGGGTGTCTAGATGCTGCATAGCTTTGACAACATTCAATTTAAACTCGTCCTCATTGACTCTCAGGGTTACTTCCCCTTTTTGGACGTCAATGAGGGTTCGTCCAGTTGCTAGGAAAGGTCTTCCTAGAATGAGAGTTGCACTCTTGTGCTCCTCCATTTCCAGCACCACAAAGTCAGTGGGAAAGGCAAATGGCCCAACCTTGACAATCATGTCTTTAATCACACCTGATGAGTATTTAATAGAGCCATCAGCAAGTTAGAGACATATCCGGGTTGGTTTGATTTCTTCAATCAAACCAAGATTTCTGATAGTAGATACAGGTATTAGGTTGATACTTGTCCCAAGATCACATAGAGCTTGCTTGGTACAAGTACCCTCTAATGTGCATGGTATCGTAAAGCTTCCGGGATCTTTAAGCTTCTCAGGTAAGCTTTTCAGAATGACTATACTACATTCTTCAGTGAGGTAAACTTTTTCAGTTTCCCTCTAATCCTTCTTATGACTTAAGATCTCTTTCATGAACTTAGCATAAGAGCGTATTTGCTCAAGTGCCTCTGCAAACGGAATCTTTATTTCAAGAGTCCTGAGATAGTCTGCAAAGCGAGCAAATTGCTTATCCTGTTTCGCTTGTCGTAGTTTCTGATGATATGCCATTTTGGCTTGGTATTCCTCAACCTTAGTTGCTGTAGGTTTATTGCCTACAGATGAGGGTTGAGAAGCCTTTCTAGAGGGGTTGCTATCAGCACTTGTATGTGTCTGATCTCCCACTGGCGTTTGAATGCTAGGGGTGGAAGCTGGAGTGGCGTTAGACGCCAACTCCTTACCTGTTTCTGGCATCTGAACGCTAGAACTGTGCTTCCTTTGGGTGTTCAATGACAATTCCTTGCCTGTTTCTGGTATTGAACGCCAGGACTGAGCTTGGGTTGGGCGTTCAACGCCATCTCTCCATCCCTTTTCTGGCGTTTGAGCGCCAGAATTATTCCTCTCTGGGCTCTGACTGTCCTCAGAGGGATTTTGGGTAGCAGTTTGTTCATTTCTTGGCTTCCTGCTGCCTTGAAGTGGGGTATTTAATGTTTTTCCACTTCTTAATTGAACTGCTTGGCACTCTTCTGTTATTTGTTTTGATAACTGTTGTTCTGTTTGCTTCAACTGGACTTCCATATTCATATTAGCCATTCTTTTTTCTTGCAATATCTCCTTGAATTCGGCTAACTGTTTTGTTAGAAAATGTAATTGCTGATTGAATTCAGTAGCTTGATCTGTAGGACTAAGTTCAGCAGTTACTGTTTTAGCCTCTTCGTTGATGGAAGGTTCACTGCTTAGGTACAAATGCTGATGTCTGGCAACTGCATCAATGAGCTCTTGAGCTTCTTCAATTGTCTTTCTCATGTGTATAGATCCACCAGATGAGTGGTCTAGAGAAATCTGAGCTTTCTCTGTAAGCCCATAATAAAAGATGTCTAACTGCACCCACTCTGAAAATATTTCAGAGGGGCATTTTCTTATCATCTCTTTGTATCTCTCCCAGGCATCATAAAGGGATTCATTATCTCCTTGTTTGAAGCATTGGATGCTCAGCCTTAGCTGTGTCATCCGTTTTGGAGGAAAATAGTAATTCAGGAATTTTTCTGACAGTTGTTTTCATGTCTTTATACTGTCCTTAGGTTGGTTATTTAACCACCTCTTAGCTTGGTCTTTTACAGCAAATGGAAACAGTAACAATCTATAGACATCCTGATCTACTTCCTTATCATGTACTATGTCAGCAATTTGTAAAAATTGTTCCAGAAACTCTGTAGGTTCTTCCTGTAGAAGACCGAAATACTGACAACTTTGCTGCACCATGATAATGAGCTGAGGGTTCAACTCAAAGCTACTGACTCCGACGGAGGGTATACAGATACTACTCCCAAATGAAGTAGTAGTGGGGTTAGCATATGACCCCAGAGTCCTTCTGGACTATTCATTTCCACTTAAGTCTGATGAGCGGATAATTTATACACTTTTTGGCATTATTTTTAGGTAGTTTTTAGTAAGTTCAAGCTACTTTTAGGGATGTTTTCATTAGTTTTTATGTTAAATTCACATTTCTGAACTTTACTATGAGTTTGCATGTTTTTCTGTAATTTCAGGTAATTTCTGGCTGAAAATGAGGGACTTGAGCAAAACTCTGAAAAAGGCTGACAAAAGGACTGCTGATGTTGTTGGAATCTGACCTCCCTGCACTCAAAATGGATTTTCTGGAGCTACAGAACTCCAGATGGCGCGATCTCAACGGCGTTGGAAATTAGACATCTAGATATTTCCAGCAATATATAATAGTTCATACTTTATTCGGGAATTGATGACGTAAAGTGGCGCTCAACGCCAAGTACATGTTGCTGTCTGGAGTCAAACGCCAGAAACACGTCACGACCCGGAGTTGAATGCCAGAAATACGCTATAACTCGGCGTTCAACTCCAAAGGAAGCCTCAGCTCGGGGATAGATCAAGCTCAGCCCAAACACATACCAAGTGGGCCCCGGAAGTGAATTTATGCATCAATTACTTACCTCTGTAAACCCTAGTAGCTAGTTTAGTATAAATAAGACTTTTTACTAGTGTATTAGTTGTCTTTTGACCACGTTTCCTCTTTGGTCTCAGTTTTGTTTTATTCTTCATCTTAGGAGACTATTGATCACGTTTTGGGGGCTGGCCATTCGGCCATGCCTGAACCTTTCACTTATGTATTTTCAACGGTGGAATTTCTACATACCATAGATTAAGGGTGTGGAGCTCTGCTGTACCTCAAGTTTCAATACAATTACTATTATTTTCTATTCAATTCTCTTTTATTCTTATTCCAAGATATACGTTACACTTCAACTTGATGAATGTGATTATCTGTGACACTCATCATCATTCTCACCTATGAACGCGCGTGACTGACAACCACTTCCGTTCTACCTTAGGCCGGGCGCATATCTCTTAGATTCCCCAACAGAATCTTCGTGGTATAAGCTAGATAGATGGCGGAATTCATGGGAATCCGGAAAGTCTAACCTTGTTTGTGGTATTCCGAGTAGGATTCCGGGAATCTGGAAGTCTAACCTTGTCTGTGGTATTACGAGTAGGATTCCGGTATTGAATGACTATGACGAGCTTCAAACTCCTGAAGGCTGGGCGTTATTGACAGACGCAAAAGAATCAATGGATTCTATTCCAACCTGATTGAGAACCGACAGATGATTAGCCGTGCTGTGACAGAGCATAGGACCATTTTCACTGAGAGGATGGGATGTAGCCATTGACAACGGTGATGTCGTACATACAGCTTGCCATGGAAAGGAGTAAGAAGGATTAGATGAATGTAATAAAACAGTAGAGATTCAAGAGGAGCACAGCATCTCCATACGCCTGTCTGAAATTCCCACTATTGATTTACATAAGTATTTCGATCCTATTTTATTTTCTGTTTATTATTTGTTTTCGAACTTATCATAAACCATTTAATCTGCCTAACTGAGATTTACAAGGTAACCATAGCTTGCTTCATACAAACAATCTCTGTGGGATCGACCCATACTCACGTAAGGTATTACTTGGACGACCCAGTGCACTTGTTGGTTAGTTGAATGAGATTGTGGAAAGAAAGTACTGAGTTAATGTTTTTATGCACATGCCAAAGAGCCATTATTGTTGATCACAATTTCGTCCACCAGTATACACTCTAATCACTCGCCGTTGCCGGGGATTGTTCGAGTATGGACAACTGACGGTTCATCTTGTTGCCCAGATTAGGTAATTTTCTTTTCAAAAATTTTTCAAAAATCTTTTTCAAAATTTTTCTTTTCTTTTTCGTTTTTCCAAACTTTATTTTCGAAAAATATAATAAAAATACAAAAAAATTCATAAAATCATAAAAATAAAAAATATTTTGTGTTTCTTGTTTGAGTCTTGAGTCAACTTTTAAGTTTGGTGTCAATTGCATGCTTTAAAAATTATTCTTGCATTTGTCAAAAATTCCATGCATTCATAGTGTTCTTCATGATCTTCAAGTTGTTCTTGACAAGTCTTCTTGTTTGATCTTGATGTTTTCCTGTTTTGTGTTGTTTGTTGTTTTTCATATGCATTTTTCGTTTGTTAGAGTCCATGCATTAAAGATTTCTAAGTTTGGTGTCTTGCATGTTTTTCTTTGCATCAACAATTTTTCAAAATTATGTTCTTGATGTTCATCATGATCTTCAAAGTGTTCTTGGTGTTCATCTTGATATTCATAGTGTTCTTGCATGCATCTTATGTTTTGATCCAAAATTTTCATGTTTTGGGTCATTTTTGTGTTTTTCTCTCTCATCATAAAAAAATTCAAAAATAAAAAATATCTTTTCCTTATTTCTCTCCAAAATTTCGAAAATTTGAGTTGACTTAGTCAAAAAATTTTAAAATTAGTTATTTCTTGTAAGTCAAGTCAAATTTTCAATTTTAAAAATCTTATCTTTTCAAAATCTTTTTCAAAAATCATATCTTTTTCATTTTTTCTATTTTTTTCAAAAATTTTGAAAATTATTTTTCAAAAATCTTTTTCTTAACTTTATTTCATAATTTTCGAAAATTCACTAACAATTAATGAGATTGATTCAAAAATTTAAAGTTTGTTACTTTCTTGTTAAGAAAAGTTCAATCTTTAAATTCTAGAATCATATCTTTTAGTTTCTTGTTAGCTAAGTAATTAATTTTAATTTTAAAAATTAAATCTTTTTCAATCCTATCTTTTTATCATATCTTTTTCAAAATTTTATCTTTTTCAAAAATTTAATTTCAAAATATCTTATCTAACTTCTTATCTTCTTATCTTTTCAAATTTGATTTTAAAATCTTTTTCAACTAACTATTTGACTTTTTGTTTGTTTCTTATCTTTTTCAAAACCACCTAACTACTTTTTCCTCTCTAATTTTCGAAAATATCTCATCCCTTTTTCAAAAATTCTTTTTAATTAATTAATTATTTTAATTCTATCTTATCTTTTATTTTCGAAAATCATTTAACTTCTTTTCAAATTTATTTTTGAAATTTCTTCCTTCTTCCCTTCTTCTATTTATTTATTTCTCTACTAACACTTCTCTTCACCTCTCTTCATCTCAAATCACTACCTCTATCCGTACTCATTCTTCTTCACTCCTATTCTCTTTCTTCTTCTACTAACATAAAGGAATCTCTATACTGTGACATAGAGGATTCCTCTTTCTTTTCTTGTTCTTTTCTTCCCTATATGAGTAGGAACAAGGAAAAAGGAATTCTTATTGTAGCTGATCCTGAACCTGAAAGGACTCTGAAGAGGAAATTAAGAGAAGCTAAATTACAACAATCCAAAGACAATCTTTCTGAAATTTTCGAACAAGAGAAGGAGATGGCAGCCGAACCCAACAACAATAATGCAAGGAGGATGCTTGGTGACTTCACAAAACCAACGTCCAAATTTGATGGAAGAAGCATCTCCATTCCTGCCATTGGAGCAAACAATTTTGAGCTGAAACCTCAATTAGTTGCTCTAATGCAACAGAACTGCAAGTTTCGTGGACTTCCATCTGAAGATCCTTACCAGTTTTTAACTGAGTTCTTGCAGATTTGTGAGACTGTAAAGACGAATGGAGTAGATCCTGAAGTCTACAGGCTCATGCTTTCCCCTTTTGCTGTAAGAGACAAAGCTAGAACATGGTTGGACTCACAACCTAAAGATAAACTGGACTCCTGGGATAAGCTGGTCACGACCTTCTTGGATAAATTCTTTCCTCCTCAAAAGCTGAGCAAGCTTAGAGTGGATGTTCAGACCTTCAAGCAAAAAGATGGTGAATCCCTCTATGAAACTTAGGAAAGATACAAGCAGATGACCAAAAAGTGTCCTTCTGACATGTTTTCAGAATGGACCATATTAGATATATTCTATTATGGTCTATCTGAGTTTTCCAAGATGTCATTGGACCATTCTGCAGGTGGATCCATTCACCTAAAGAAAATGCCTGCAGAAGCTCAAGAACTTATTGACATGGTTGCAAATAACCAATTCATGTTCACTTCTGAGAGGAATTCCGTGAATAATGGGACGCCTCAGAGGAAGGGAGTTCTTGAAATTGATGCTCTAAATGCCATATTGGCTCAGAACAAAGTGTTGACTCAGCAAGTCAACATGATTTCTCAAAGTCTGAATGGATGGCAAAATGCATCCAACAGTACTAAAGAGGCATCTTCTGAAGAAGCTTATGATTCTGAGAACCCTGTAATAGCAGAGGTAAATTACATGGGTGAACCTTATGGAAACACCTATAATTCATCATGGAGAAATCATCCAAATTTCTCATGGAAGGATCAACAAAAGCCTCAATAAGGCTTTAATAATGGTGGAAGAATTAGGCTGAGCAATAACAAGCCTTTTCCATTATCTTCTCAGCAACAGACAGAAAGTTCTGAGCAGAGCCCCTCTAATTTAGCAAATTTAGTCTCTAATCTGTCTAAGGCCACTCTAAGTTTCATGAGTGAAACAAGATCCTCCATCAAAAATTTGGAGGCACAAGTGGGCCAGCTGAGAAAGAAAGTCACTGAAACTCCTCCCAGTACTCTCCCAAGCAATACAGAAGAGAATCCAAGAGGAGAATGCAAGGCCATTGATGTAATCAATATGGCCAAATGCACAAGGGAGGAGAAGGACGAAAATCCTAGTGAAGAAGACCTCCTGGGATGTCTCTTAAGCAAGAAAGAGTTCCCTATTAAGGACCTAAAGGAATCTGAGGCTCATATAAAGACCATAGAGATTCCACTAAATCTCCTTCTGCTATTTATGAGCTCTGAAGACTATTCTTTCTTAGAAGAGGATGAAGATATGACTAGAGAGCAAGTTGCTCAATGTCTAGGAGCTATCATGAAGCTGAATGCCAAGTTATTTGGTAATGAGACTTGGGAAGGTGAACCTCCCTTGCTCATTAGTGAACTTGATACATGGGTTCAGCAAACTCTACCTCAAAAGAGACAAGATCCTGGTAAATTCTTAATACCCTGTACCATAGGCACCATGACCTTTAACAAGGCTCTGTATGACCTGGGGTCAGGCATAAATCTTATGCCACTCTCTGTAATGGAAAAACTGGGGATCATTGAGGTAAAGCCTGCCTTATTCTCATTACAATTGGCAGACAAGTCAGTAAGATAAGCTTATGGATTAGTAGAGGACGTGTTGGTAAAGGTTGAAGGCCTTTACATCCCTGCTGATTTCATAATCTTAGACACTAGGAAGGAAGAAGATGAATGCATCATCCTTGGAAGACCTTTCTTAGCCACAGCAGAAGCTGTGATAGATGTTAACAGAGGAGAATTAGTCCTTCAATTGAATGGGGACTACCTTGTGTTTAAGGCACACGGCTATCCTTCTGTAACAAGGGAGAGTAAGCATGCAGAGCTTCTCTCAATACAAAGTCAAAAAGAGCCCCCACAATCAAACTCTAAGTTTGGTGTTGGGAGGCCACAACCAAACTCTAAGTTTGGTGTTGAGAAGACCCCACATTCAAACTCTAAGTTTGGTGTTGGGAGACCTTTATCATGCTCTGAACTTTTCTAAGGCTCCATGAGAGCCCACTGTCAAGCTAGTGACATTAAAAGAGCGCTTGTTGGCAGGCAACCCAATTTTTATTTATCTAATTTTATTTTATTGTATTGATATTTTGTGTTTTAGTAGGTTTATGATCATGAGGAGTCACGAAAAAAATATTAAAATTAAAAATAGAATAAAAAACAGCAGAGGAAAAATCACACCCTAGAGGAAGGACTTACTGGCGTTTAAACGCTAGTAAGGTGCATTTGGCTGGCGTTCAACGCCAGAACAGAGCATGGATCTGGCGCTGAACGCCAGAAACAAGCAACATCCTGGCGTTTGGATGCCAAGAATGTGCCCTGAGGAAAGCTGGCACTAAACGCTAGTAACAAGTATGGAACTGGCGTTCAACGCCAGAAATATGCTACACATGGGCGTTGAACGCCCAGAACGTGCACCACTTCGGTGTTTAAATGCCAGAATGGTATGCTAAGGCATTTTACATGCCTAAATTGGTGCAGGGATGTAAATCCTTGACACTTCAGGATCTGTGGACCCTATAGGATCATTGATAAACCCCGTTTTGACGGTTTATCTTGTATTGATTTTAAGAGATTTTATCACCTTTTACCCACATTTATTCAATGAAATAGCATGGTTTTGTGATTGTCTCCTTATTTGTGCTTAGATGTGAAAACATGCTTTTTAGGCCTTTAACTTGATGATTTTAATCTCCCTTTGATTCCACTAGATGCCTTGATGTGTTTATTAGTGATTTCAGATTGAAAAGGCTAGGAATGGATCAAAGGAGTGAAGAGGGAAAGCATGCAAGTGGAGAAATCATGAAAAGTCAAAGAAATTGAACTCGCCCATGGACGCGCACGCGTACCTGGCGCTTGCGCGCACCTGCGAATTACCCCATGGACGCGTACGCGTGCTGTGCGCGTACGCGTCGATGCTGGTTTATGATTTTTTAATAAAAACGTGGCCAACAAATTCTCAAGGGTTGTGGGGCCCAATCTCAACCAACTTTGGCGCCAAAAATGCTATTTAAAGACAAGGATTGAAGAGCAAAGGGATTCCAATCATCACACACTCATTAGGATTAGTTAGAATTAGTTTCTAGAGAGAGAAGCTCTCACTTCTCTCTAGAATTAGGATTAGGATAATGTTTACTTCTATTGCACTTTATGTGTTTGTTGAAATGTCTCTTTTAGTTTTAGTGTAGATTTTGTTCCTCTTGGCCTAAGTAGAGTAATTAGTGACACTTGAGTTATCTAATTCCTTTGTTGATTGGTAATTAGAGAGATTGCTAATTGGTTTGGAGTGCACTAATGCTAGTTTTTCCTTGGGAGTTGGCTAGGACTTATGGCTCAAGTCAATTCATCCACTTAACTTTCCTTTCTTTAGTAAGGGTTAATTCATCCACTTGACTTTCCTTTATTTAGTAAGGGTTAACTAAGTGGTATCAATGAACAATTCTCATCACAATTGAGAAGGATAACTAGGATAGGACTTCTAATTTTCATACCTTGCCAAGAGCCTTTTATAGTTGTTAGTTTATTTTCATTGCCACTTACTTTTCATGCTTCTTATCCAAAAACCCCAAATTAACTCACAACCAATAACAAGACACTTTAGTGTAATTCCTAGGGAGAACGACCCGAGGTTTAAATACTTTGGTTATTAATTTTAAGGGTTTGTTTTAGTGACAAACAACTTTTTGTATGAAAGGATTATTGCTTGGTTTAGAAACTATACTTCGACGAGATTTTATTTGAGAAATTCTAAACCGTCAAAAATCCAATCATCAATCATCTCAGGATCTGTGGACCCCACAGGATCCCCACCTACCATATTCTCCCCTCTTCTCACTATTCATTCTCTCTTCCCCATAAACACACTTCCCAACAACTTCAATCTCTCTTTCCAATTACCCCCTTCACCACTCACATCCATCCACTCTTCCCCATAAACCCCACCCACCTTCAAAATTCAAAATAAGTTTCCCACCCAAACCCACCCAATATGGCCGAACCTTCCCTCTTCCCGCTCCCTATATATACCCCTCCATTCTACTTAATTTTCACACAACACAAACCTCTATTCTCTTTCTTGGCCGAATACACCTCTCCCTCTCTCCTCCATATTTTCTTCTTCTTCTTCTTCTTCTTTTCTTTCTTCTCTTGCTCGAGGGTGAGCAATATTTTAAGTTTGGTGTGGTAAAAGTATAAGCTTTTTATTTTTCCATAACTATTGATGCCACCCAAGGCCAGAGAATCCTCTAGAAAAGGAAAAGGGAAGACAAAAGCTTCCACCTCCGAGTCATGGGAGATGGAAAGATTCATCTCCAAAGCCCATCAAGACCACTTCTATGATGTTGTGGCAAAGAAGAAGGTGATCCCTGAGGTCCCTTTCAAGCTCAAGAAAAATGAGTATCCGGAGATCCGACATGAGATCCAAAGAAGAGGTTGGGAAGTTCTAACCAACCCCATTCAACAAGTCGGAATTTTAATGGTTCAAGAGTTCTATGCCAATGCATAGATCACTAGGAACCATGATCAAAGTATGAACCTGAATCCAAAGAATTATCTTACAATGGTTCGGCGGAAATACTTAGATTTTAGTCCGGAAAATGTGAGGTTGGCGTTCAACTTACCCATTATGCAAGGAGATACACACCCCTACACTAGAAGGGTCAACTTTAATCAAAGGTTGGACCAAGTCCTTATGGACATATGTGTGGAAGGAGCTCAATGGAAAAGAGACTCCAAAAGCAAGTCGGTTCAACTAAGAAGACTGGACCTCAAACTTGTGGCTAGAGGATGGTTGGAGTTTATTCAACGATCCATCATCCCCACTAGCAACTGATCTGAAGTCACTGTGGATCGGGCCATCATGATTCATAGCATCATGATTGGAGAGGAAGTAGAAATTCATGAAGTCATCTCCCATGAATTCTACAAAATAGCCGATAAGTCCTCTACTTTGGCAAGGCTAGCTTTTCCTCATCTTATTTGCCATCTATGTTACTCAACTGGAGTTATCATAGATGGAGACATCCTCATTGAGGAGGATAAGCCCATCACTAAGAAAAGGATGGAGCAAACAAGAGAGCCCACTCATGGAGCCCAAGGGACGCATGACGAAGCTCATTACCAAGAAATCCCGAAGATGCCTCAAGGGATGCACTTTCCTCCCAACAACTATTGGGAATAACTCAACACTTCCTTAGAAGATTTGAGTTACAATGTGGAACAATTAAGGGTGGAACATCAAGAGCATTCCATCATTCTCCATGAAATAAGAGAAGATCAAAGAGCAATGAGGGAGGAGCAACAAAGGCAAGGAAGGGACATAGAAGAGCTTAAGGACATTGTTGGTCCTTCAAGAAGAAGACGCCACTAAGGTGGACTCATTCCTTATTCTTATATTTTTCTGTTTTTCGATTTTTATGTTATATGTTTATCTATGTTTTGTGTCTCTACTTCATGATCCTTAGTATGTAGTAACTATGTCTTAAAGCTATGAATAAATTCCATAAATCTTTCACCTATCTTAATTGAAATATGTTTTAATTCAAAAGAACAAGAAGTACATAAATTTTGAAATTATCCTTGAGTTTAGTTTAATTATATTGATGTGGTGACAATACTTTTTGTTTTCTGAATGAATGCTTGAACAGTGCATATTTTTTATCTTATTATTTATGAATGTTAAAATTTTTTGCTCTTGAAAGAATGATGAACAAAGAGAAATGTTATTGATAATCTGAAAAATCATGAAATTGATTCTTGAAGCAAGAAAAAGCAGTGAAAAAGCAAAAGCCTGTGAAAAAAATAGAAAGAAAAAGAAAAAGCAAGCAGAAAAGCCAATAGCCCTTAAAACCAAAAGGCAATGGTAAAAAGGATCCAAGGCTTTGAGCATCAATGGATAGGAGGGCCCAAGGAAATAAATCTGGGCCTAAGCGGCTAAATCAAGCTGTCCCTAACCATGTGCTTGTGTCATGAAGGTCCAAGTGAAAAGCTTGAGACTGAGTGGTTAAAGTCGTGATCCAAAGCAAAAAGAGTGTGTTTAAGAGCTCTGGACACCTCTAACTGGGGACTCTAGCAAAGCTGAGTCACAATCTGAAAAGGTTCACCTAGTCATGTGTTTGTGGCATTCATGTATCCGGTGGTAATACTGGAAAACAAAATGCTTAGGGCCACGGCCAAGACTCATAAAAGTAGCTGTGTTCAAGAATCAACATACTTAACTAGGAAAATCAATAACACTATCCAAAATTCTAAGTCCCTAGAGAAGCCAATCATTCTAAACTTCAAGGGAGAAAGTGAGATGCCAAAACTGTTCAGAAGCAAAAAGCTACAAGTCCCGCTCATCTAATTAAAATTAATATTCATTGATATTTTGGAATTTATAGTATATTCTCTTCTTATTATCCTAATTTATTTTCAGTTGCTTGGGGACAAGCAACAATTTAAGTTTGGTGTTGTGATGAGCGGATAATTTATACGCTTTTTGGCATTGTTTTTAGGTAGTTTTTAGTAGGTTCTAGTTACTTTAGGGGATGTTTTCATTAGTTTTTATGCTAAATTCACATTTCTGAACTTTACTATGAGTTTGTGTGTTTTTCTGTGATTTCAGGTATTTTCTGGCTGAAATTGAGGGATCTGAGCAAAACTCTGATAGGAGGCTGACAAAGGACTGCTGATGCTGTTGGAATCTGACCTCCCTGCACTCGAAATGGATTTTCTGGAGCTACAGAACCTTAAATGGTGCTCTCTCAATGGCGTTGGAAAGTAGACATCTAGATCTTTCCAGCAATATATAATAGTCCATACTTTATTCGTGATTAGACAACGTAAACTGGCACTCAACGCCAGTTCTATGTTGCTGTCTGGAGTCAAACGCCAGAAACACGTCAGAACCGGAGTTGAACGCCCAAAACATGTTACAACTTGGCGTTCAACTCCAAGAGAAGTCTCAGCTCATGAATAGATCAAGCTCAGCCCAAACATACATCAAGTGGGCCCTAGAAGTGGATTTATGTATCAATTACTTACTCTTGTAAACCCTAGTAGCTAGTCTAGTATAAATAGGATAATTTACTATTGTATTAGACATCTTTGGTCTCAGTTTTATTTTATTATTCATCTAAGGAGACTATTGATCACGTTATGGGGGCTGGCCATTCGGCCATGCCTGGACCTTTCACTTATGTATTTTCAATGGTGGAGTTTCTACACACCATAGATTAAGGGTGTGGAGCTCTGCTGTACCTCAAGTTTCAATGCAATTACTATTATTTTCTATCCAATTTGATTTATTCCTGTTCTAAGATATTCGTTGCACTTCAACCTGATGAATGTGATGATCCATGACACTTATCATCATTCTCACCTATGAACGCGCGTGACTGACAACCACTTCCGTTCTCCCTTAGATTGGGTGCATATCTCTTGGATTCCTTAATCAGAATCTTCGTGGTATAAGCTAGAATTGATGGTGGCATTCATGGGAATCCAGAAAGTCTAACCTTGTCTGTGGTATTCCGAGTAGGATTCCGGGATTGAATGACTGTGATGAACTTCAAACTCCAGAAGGCTAGGCGTTAGTGACAGACGCAAAAGAATCACTGGATTCTACTCCAACCTGATTGAGAACCGACAGATGATTAGCCGTGCTGTGACAGAGCATTTGGACCATTTTCACTGAGAGGATGGGATGTAGCCATTGACAATGGTGATGCCCTATATACAGCTTGCCATGGAAAGGAGTAAGAAGGATTGGATGAAAGCAGCAGGAAAGCAGAGATTCGGAAGGAACACAACACCTCCATGCATCTATCTAAAATTCTCACCATTGGATTACATGAGTAACTTTATCTTTATTTCCTGTTTATTTTATTTATCTTTTGAATATCTAATCCAATCATATTTGATTTTCGAAATTCCATAATCACATTTGAATCAGCCTGACTGAGATTTACAAGATGACCATAGATTGCTTCATACCAATAATCTCCGTGGGATCGACCCTTACTCACGTAAGGTATTACTTGGACGACCCAGTGCACTTGCTGGTTAGTTGTGTGGAGTTGTGACTAAGTGTAATTCACGTGTGAGAGCTCCCAAATTATTGGAGCCATTGTTGATGATCACAAATCCGTGCACCATACAGCAGAGCTCCACACCTTAATCTATGGTGTGTAAAAACTCCACCGTTGAAAATACATAAGTGATACAGGTCCAGACATGGCCGTAAGGCCAGCCCCTAAAATGTGATCAAAGGATCAAAAGATAATCTAGAGATGAGAATACAATAGTAAAAAGTCCTACTTATACTAGACTAGCTACTAGGGTTTACAGAAATAAGTCTAAGTGCAGAAATCCACTTCCGGGGCCCACTTTGGTGTGTGCTTGGGCTGAGCTTGAGCTTTACACGTGCAGAGGCTTCTCTTGGGGTTAAACGCCAAGTTGTAACGTGTTTTTGGCGTTTAACTCTGGTTTGTGACGTGTTTCTGGCGTTTTACTCCAGAATGCAGCATGAAACTGGCATTGAACGCCAGTTTGTGTCATCTAAGCTCGAATAAAGTATGAACCATTATATATTGCTGGAAAGCCCTGGATGTCTACTTTCCAACACAGTTAAGAGCGCGCCAATTGGAGTTCTTTAGCTCCAGAAAATCCATTTCGTGTGCAGGGAGGTCAGAATCCAACAGCATCAGCAGTCCTTTTTTAGCCTGAATCAGATTTTCGCTCAGGTCCCTCAATTTCAGCTAGAAAATATCTGAAATCACAGAAAAACACACAAACTCATAGTAAAGTCTAGAAATGTGAATTTTGCATAAAAACTAATAAAAATATCCCTAAAAGTAGCTAGATTCTACTAAAAACTACCTAAAAACAATGCTAAAAAGCGTATAAATTATCCACTCTTCAGTTGTCACATACAAGGTAATCAAGAATGATTCGATCCTCGATACTAATTCTATCACTACTTTCTTCCGCTCTCGACACCCAACCGATTAGCAGTTAAAGATTAGATCCGCATCATGCCTCATCCTCGTAGTCCACCATCACTGGGTTCTAAATAATAATCTCACATGATCCTCAGCACCTCTGATCCCTAATGTTTGTACAAATTGTATGCTCAATTGTCCAATCCAATTCTATTGTATTACCCAAATGACTACTCTCCAATATCCTAGTCACTCTATCTAGACAAACCAAACGTCATTCTGTCTCACCGATCAGAAGTTATCAATTAATTATTCACTTGAAAATTCACAATTCTCAACACTCGGTAATGCGTTAAGATGAGTACTACATGTCATTATCATGCAAGGCATTCAAAACGTCAACAACTATTTTACAATTACCTCTAATCAGGCATTTGTGCCCTCCGCACCATCCTTAGTCATGGTGTACATGCGTCCCGCCTGCTGAGCTCTTCTAGCTTCCTGACTCTTCTTCTCCGGACAATTCCAGGACATATGCCCAGTCTCCTACAGTAATAACATACATTCCAACTTGCTCTACACGGAGTGTTCGGGTGGTACCTCCTACAAGTCAAATCGTCTTGCGAAAATTGAGCCTGTTTTCTGTGTCCTCTTCCCTGGTTGTTGTTATTGTTAAACCTCTGGAAGTTATTCCGACCTTGATGTGGCTGTGGAACATTGCCTCTTCACTTAAAATCTTGGCCTCTGGGCGCAAAATTCCTTCCTTGATATCCCCTAACAATGGCACGGTGATCACCCTTATCTAATGCCGCCTTTCTCACACAATCTTCAGTAACTCTACTTTTATTTACCAGTTCAGAGAAAGTTCTGATCTCCATCGGGCCCATGGTACTCAAAATTTCACTACGAAACCCACTTTCATATTTAATGCACTTCCATTGTTCAAAGCCTTCTGGGGCACTATGACCGATCTTAGAAAATCGACATGGCTCCTCAAATTTGTTTGTATACTCGATTACTGACATGGAATCCTGCATTAATTGTAGTAACTCGAGCTCTTTTATCGTCCTAATGGAGTTAGGGAAATATTTCCTGTAGAATTCAAGTCGGAATGCATCCCAAGGTATCGTAGCATCGCCGTGTTATAGGAGATGTTGGGTCCCCTGCCACCAGAATTGTGCTTCTCCCACTAACTGATAAGTGGCAAATTCAACATGTTGATCCTCGGGAACCAGTTGTGCTTGTAGTGCTCACTCCATCGCCTGAAAACCAATTATCGGCTTCAGTGGGGTTTGAGGTCCCCTTGAAGGTCGGAGGGTGCACTTTCAGAAAGGTAGCAAGTGTCATCGGCCCGTCATCCCTATTTTCGCCATTACCATTGTTACCTTGATTCCCTAAGGCCGCAGCCGTATCCTGCATAGCCATAGTCATGTTCTCCAGTGCAGCTATGAAGTTTGTAGGGTTATTCATATTGGTTTCCGGTTCCTCATTACTAGTTTGACCTCTCCCCCAGCCACAACCGCGTCCACGAGGTGCCAACTGGTTCCTATACACACCAAAAAACCGATATCAAGGTGATCAGTCTCAATATCGCAAGTCTAGTGCATCAAAGTCCCTAAATGCATGCTCATAAACATTTATGTCACATTATATCACTTAGATATCCTAATTTAGCATGTATAAACACTCAGAGTATGCCCAAAAGCATAGTCAGTTCGTCTCTCAGGCTCTACAGGAACAAACTGCTCTGATACTATAATGTAACACCCTATCATACAGGGCTTTACGCTTAAGTCATAAAATCGAGGTGGTGTGGTATTACGACCTCTAAAATAAAAATATATACGTATAATAATTGGAAGAATATTTTAAATGAGGAGCCTTGAAGAATAGGTAAAACAAAATCGTAAAAATTAAAAGCGCTACGCTCCAGAATAATGTAACTTGCGTGCGAAGAAAACTAAAGCACACATACATATGTATATAAAAAGAGAGTAGAAGGTCAAGGGTACAACTTAAGAAAGCTCCTAACTCAGCCTACGAAGCTAAGGCTGGCCAAAGAATATATATGTACATACATATAGATATCTATAACCCAAAATACATAAAAGTAATTCTGGTTCTCCATAAAACTCTATGAGGTGTAACAGTAAAGTATATATACATAAGGAGAGTCTGTACAGGCATAGATAATAAAATAAAATAAAATATAAACTTCCAAATGCCCATTAATTCCTGAAGTCAATTTGATCCTAAAACATCAAATTAACCAAAACCTCAACACCACAAAACCATAACATTTTAGAAATGAAGAAGAGAGTATAGGAACTGAGAATGTGATTTTCTCACCTTATAACATACTGGGCTTTGTAGAGCTCGTCATTGCGGATGCGTCGCTGCAAACAGTGCGGCGATCGGAACTCAGAGCGAGAAGATATGGGGATTTGAATGAAAACCAAGGGTTTGGAACCTTCCCCTCTCTTTGTATTTTGGAAACGTAAATGGTGAATGGAGGGGGAAGAAATAGCGGAAGCTCATTTTGCTCAAGGTTTGGGTTAGATCCTTAGGCCCGATTCGACTGGTTCGGTCCATTTGGCCCAATATTGGGCCAAATTCTTTAAAATTAATGTCAAAATTTTTATTTTAATTAGCTCTACCTCCTTAAACAAAAAAACATATATTTCTAATTTTTTTATTAAAAATTAATTTATTGATTAATTATTCGCTAAATTTATGAGGTTTAAAGGTGGTGTTACACGCTACTCCTTCTTGCTCGTTGAGTCGTTGTACGCCACTTTGTGGTATTGCACGCCACTTTTAAAGATCCTTGATGGTGTTACATGCCACTTCTTTTATTTTATGGAGGTGTTGCACACCACTTCTTCTTTTTCATTGAGATGTTGCACACCCTTAGTGGTAGAGTTACACGACACTTATTAGAGGGCCTCAAAGGTGTTGCACGCTTGTAGTGGCGCTGCGTGCTAACTTGGCTAAGTTAGAGGACGTTGCACACCCTGTCCCTTTGCATGGCTACATGGCTTTAATGTGTTACGTGCTTGTCGTTCCATTCTACTCCCTTTTGCTAGCCTTTGAATAATGCTTCCTATGCTCTTTGGTTTTCTTCTCTTTACCTGTAATTCCCTTAAAGTACTTGGAAAATATATTAACGACAACGGATTTCTCAAATCAATCAGTTTAGATGAAAGAAACTGTAATTATCTCTAAGAAAATATGAAAATACTGCAAGAAAAACTACTAAAAATGTGAGCGTATCATAGGTAGTGAAAAATAACTCAGAAAAGAGAATCGTAACAAGTGATTGTGCCCCTACACACAACACCAATATTCCAAAGGTAAAATTTAAATTACCTCTTATTGTTATGGAACATAGTTTTGCAACATATGAACACGAGAGTGCTATGGGTTTCTTTGCTCTAAGTTGGAATTTCCACAACGGAATGTGGACGTGCAAAAGAGTCCAATGCTCAAGTCAGTTATAGTTCAAAAGATAGAAGGATTAAAGCTAGATAGCATACCTTGAGCATGTGTAAGCCCCTTATGTATAGTTTTTGGAGGATGATTCTAGGGCGGATTTGAATAGATTCATGCAGGATATACGCAAGATCTTCTATATATATGATCTAAGTTACGTCTTTTGTGGACTAACATACGCATAATAAGGGAATTCTTGGACCAACCGTAACATTAGATCTAATCTAAGAGTTAGACCATGACACGACTCTAAATTTATTTGATTTCGATATATCTAGAAATATGAATAATAAAGAATATGAAAGTGTGATACAGAACCACAATCACAATGTATTAACTAATAATATTTTTGTTACTAAATGAGATGCATATTCTATATTTCTACTTGAATAAGACTCTTCATAGTTGATACCTCTACAAATGAAACATCGACAACAATGATGGATATGTTGAAAGTATATAGAGTAGTTGGTTAAATTTATTCTGTTAGTCTATTTAGTCATTACAATTGAACAAACCAATTATAATTTGAAAAAGTTTACAAAGTGATAAGGTGAAGAAATAATATTTTTTGGCATTTTTCGTCCATAAGGTGTACACATCATCAAATGGGCTCAAGTCCATCCAGAGAAGTCAAAGAGCTCGGATGGCACCGTTAGAAACATCAATAATGCTAGAAAGGAGGGTTTTCACAATGGAAAAGAGGTGAATCATAGTTCGATAGCCATGGCTGTTAAGGATGTGTGCTGTTTAGTAGTGCAGGAGACTTAACAGGAAGAAGAAGGAAAAAGAAGGGACGATGTAGGTGATCCTATTCTCAAGGAGTTATTAAATATGAAATTGGAAAATCTGACGTATAATTATGGTGGTGGCTCGAGTAGTTTTTTGGGACAGAAGAGAAATTATATTTCTCTAGGAAGACAAAGTTGGAAAAGGTGGTTTGGGTAATTTTAATATTAACTTAGAATGAGAAATAATGGATAGATGTGGGCATTAATAAATGTAACGACCTAATTTCCAGTAGGTCTGGATCATTACCAGTTATCAGACACTACTTCTCAGTTAATCTAAAAACTCTAGCCTCTATATTAGTTATATACATATGAGCCTATTGCATTATCGAACTCGCATATGTTATCCATCTTTTATGTGTTTTATGGTTTTATTGCTAGAGTTCAATCCCAGCTAAAGGCTGAGAAATGGCATACAAAGAATAAACAAAAACAAATATTACTTAATTGAAACAAATAGCAAACAAGTAGTCATAAAACAAGCCAAATGTCATACATACATCGTCATAGAAAGTTAGTATACGACAGACTCGATAGACACACACACACACACACGCACACACACACACACACACATATATATATATACTCCTAAGTTGGCATCTAGCCTAAACAAAAGAAAATCAAGTCCTAATCCCTCAAATAGACTCAACTAGTGCGAGGGAGATAGAGTTTAAGAAAACAAGGACCATTTAGACACAACACCATCGAGCTGCAAATATGCAAATGTCATCTCAAGACTAGTCTTAAGCATCACTCGTAGCACCACCACTACTCCCAGCCTCTATAGCTAGCTCTACGACATCATCATATCTCTAGTCTGGGTCATCCTCCAAAAAAGTAGTAGAGAGGTAGCCACTCTCATCGACTTGGCTAGTCCAAAAATATCTCTCAGCAGGTCCATCTGAGCCTCTAGATTTGATTCTGTTTTGATTTAGTTTTGAATTTCAATTTTAGTTTTAGGTTTAGGTTTTAAATAAGTGGAAGGATTGTTTCCATGGATCCATCATCTCATACTACACACCACACCTTAAGGTTTTGTTTTCATTCCACCATGAGTCACTGATTTTCTCTGTTAAGGTTAGGAGCTCTGTTCACCTTTTTATGGATTATTAATCTAAGTGTTTTGCTTTATTTGAGGTTAATGCTTTGATTTATTTTATGATTGAGTTTTCGTTCTTCCTCTCTAAAGATTTAGAATGGCTAGAAAACATTCTAACTCCGTTTTGGATTCTAAATATTATTTTAAAAAAAAGTAATATTGGAATTAGCTTGAAAACTCTTCCTTACTACTTTTTTATTTGACTAGGAATAGTGTTTCAAAGAGTGTGCAACACTGTGATTTTCAATTGCTCTAGTTTGAATAAGTGACATAAAATTCCGATTACAAAACTTTTGGAAATCATTTTTTCTTGTAAGTTTCAATTGTTTAGGATAAGCTTGGATAAGTGACACAAAATTCAACCTAAGGACTATTCTTGAATCTTATTTAAAACTAAATCAGATTTGTACTTCATCTCTTTTCTTAAATAATTGACTAAGGAATTAGCATTTAATTAGGTTAAAGTGAAATTGAATTACCAAGAAATTGGAATTTGATTATTTATGATTGACCGTGATTGATCTTTGCATGACTCAAATAAATGAGCACAAGGATTGTTTTCTTAAGGAGTGAATATCTTTGAAACCTTAGCACTCTCATAATCATTGTTTTCATTCATTATTTGCTACTTATTTGCCTCTGTTTTAACGTTTAATTCCTTCACTCCTCTATTTTAATTTGTCTTATTAAAAGTAGTAAATTAATCATTGTTGCTTATTCATTTAATCTTTGTGAAAATGATAACCCACTCTTCATGGTATTACTTGATACAATTCGGTGTACTTGTCGAGTTGTGATTTTGCAAAAAATTTGCATCACACCCACCTCTGCCATAACGAAGCATAATTACCACACTTCTACCATCACTGAAGTATAACCACTATACCTTTGCCATGACCAAATCCACCACCACCAACAACAATAATACCAAAAACAACAACAACCTCATAAGCATATGGTAAGGGAACGACAACCACAAACGCGAGCGAAGGGGACAGTGTAGGAAATGCGAGCAATGACGAACTAGAAAAGCGCTGATGGGTGGCTGGATGGTGATGTGACGGTGTAGTGAGGGGTGATGGACTGACAGTTTGGCTGCAGAGACATGAAGAAAGTGAATGACGCAGTAGAGCGGCAAGAGTGACGCGGTGAAGGGTGACAATGCTATGAGGTGACCATACAGTGAGGGGTGACGATGCACAGGGACAAAAACCACCCTGCTGGTTTGCCGGAGAGAGAGAGGAAGAAAGATATTAGAGAAAGAGAGAGAGAAGAAGAAGAAGAAAGGGAAGGGAGGTGACTAGTAGGGTTTAGGATTTATTCTTTTTAAATAATTAAGAGTATTTTAGTAATATTTTTTTAAGTCTTTATTTTTATCTTAAACTAAATAAGATATTGAGACATAACTCAATCTTGTACACTTTATACTTAACACAATATAAAAACTTAACTTAGTCTTTATGTCTCAGTCTTTATCTTTTAGTTTCTATTTCTCAGTTTCAGTCTCTTTTTCAAACACTTCCTAAATTCATTTTGAATGATTAGTATCCAGTCGAATGGTGCGGAATTGATTTAATTCTAATGATTTGAAACTGAATTTTGGAGAACAATTAAATAGTATGCAATTTTACATCCCAGAGAGGCTATAATTGGAGATACCATTGTTTTTGGTATAGAAGTTCCTATTAAAATGGGAAATGCCCTACCTTTGAGTGCGATTTGAACTATTGATTTACGTAATTGGAAGTAACCAATTAAGTTTACGGCGCAACCTAGAAATCGATCACTGATCCAATTTGCATGTTGTCAAAAAAGAATATAAAAAAAATGAAAGGTGAGTAATTGATTCGGTTTTACTGATTATAAGGGTTTTTTTTTAAAAAAATTTAACTCCATGCCTACTCTTCAACCAAACTTACCTTTAAATTTTTTCACGTTCAATTATCCTAAAAGTCTTAATTTTTTTTTCTTTCTAAATGCAAATGTAATTCTATGCTTTAACTTCTATTTACTTGAAACAACAAATTGTAACTTTTGCTTTTAATAATTACAGTAATAACTTTTGTTTTTTCTAATATAAATTTCTTTTTATGGAACTTTTATAATTTTTTATTTGATTTTGTATCATTTTTATCGTAAATTCTTGAATTAAAGTATATTTTGTTTACTGTTGTTAATTTTTTATAATATGAATTATTAATCTCATTAGAAAACTCAAATTAAATATAAAAAATGTACTAAAAAAAGAGTACTAAAAAATTTTGGTTAAAAGAATATTAAATTTTAATACATAAATTTAAGTTCTTTTTAAGAAAATTATAGCCATAAAAGTGTTGAAAAAAATGTGGTTTTAAATCATATAAATCCATGTCTTTTTTTAGTAATTTTTATTTAAATGTGATTTTGAATAATATAATCTAAACAACAGTCAAACAGAAATCACATTATCACTAACTTACTTTTTATTAAAATCAAATTTAAAAATTTAATATAATACAAATTCTGCAAACTTTAATCCAAATACAATAAGTTGGTTTAGCGTTTGGGGAAAGGATTCGAGGCGAGGGTTGCTGTTTGGGTTTCTATTGTTCTTTTTTTTTTTTTATTCTTTACAAGGTTCCCGTTTCTAATTTTTTTTTCTTGTTTTGGGTTTTTATTTCTGTTTTTTTTCTCTTGGGGTTTTATCTCTGTTAAAGGGTGGTTTAGGAGTTGTGGGCTTTGACCAAAAATTAAGATTAAAGATCCATGAACTAATTGTAAGAAGTAAAAAAATTAAACAAACGCTTATTCTTTTTCGGCCATGGTCCAGGACCGACTCGGACCATACCATATGGAGAGACCCGACCCTCATTGCATTTGGCCCGAAATGCATCTGCTTAGCCTCGTTGAATCAGCGCCGTGCAGCCCTATTCCCCAAGGTTCTCCTCTTTCTGTTGTCTTCTCCAGCGGCGCTTCCACCAGAGGTTTCAGTTTCCGTTTCCGATCTCCTTTGATTCATTGCATCTTCATCTTCTTCAAGTCGGGTTCCTGCAAGTTCTGAACCATAATCTGAACGCCGCTAGCCTCTCCGGGGTTTCCATAAACCCTCTTCCTTTTATTCTCTTCTTCTTCTTCTTCATCGATTTGCTGAGGCATCGTGTCTCAGTCTCGGTTCATTCGAGCTTGAATTTTCGGTTCTGTTGCTGTTGTCTTACTCTCAGACTCGTCCCACTCCTCTCACTGAGTGATTTCTTTATTATTTTATAAGTTTGGGTGAAAACTGGTGCCGTTTTCCTAATCTGTGATGTGTCAAAGTTTTGTTTTATTTTTATGAAGAAGATTATGTTAGGTATAAGGTCTTTAAAATGGCTTGTTCTGAGCTGAAATTATGAGCTTGTTTTTGGTTTGTAGATTTGCTAGCATTACCGGAAGCTATTAGTTTCTGTTTGCTCCAGTGTCTACTTATTGTTTGCATAAATAGCTAATATTTATCCAAGGTACTGAATTTTTTTTATAACCATTTGCAAATTATGTTTTAAGTTCCTTATCATAGTGGCAAATGTAGTGTACATTATGTTGAAAAAAAAGGCATCAATAGGATATTGGTATTCGAGAGGAGATAGCTAAATTTGGAGATGTATATATAATTCTTTTGTTTTAGTGGAAAAAAAGGGGGATTGCCCTAGCAGTGAGTGAGTTTTGAGCTGAAGAAGCTTATATTTGCAGTGCATCAAAATCAAGGAAGATTAAAAGAGAGGGAAAAGATGACAAAGAAGAAGAAGGTGCAATGGTTCTGGATGTGGGTGATTGGCTCTGTCACATTGAGGCTGATTCTGGTGTACTTCCCTAGGAACCTCAACCTCTCTTCTCGCCCCGAAGTCTCCACTCCTCTCACAAGTCTTCGCCGCCGTACACTATCTTTTTCCACATTCTATGTTCCTTGTTTATTCCAAAATCTTTAATTTTCTGAGCTCAACTTTTGTTTCCACAGTTGCTGAGGGTTATTGGCTGAAGCGATCATCGATGTCGCCATATGCTGGATCCATGTACCATGGTTCTCCTTTGTTGTTGGCACTCCTCGGTCCTCTAACAGTTACAAGGTATATCTATTGTATTGGACCAGCTTTTTTTATTCTTTGTGGCTTGGATTGAATTGAGTAATGACTTTGGAGATATTGTTTTGAAGAATTGAAGGGCAACCTGATCAACTTCTCTGCAGGTAACTTCCTTTGCCTTTTACTATTTGGTTTTTAATCAGTTGTTTGTTTATGTCCTAATCCTCATTAATTGTGGTTGCTCAGTTGTTCTTTACGAGTCAAACATCTTTTCCACCTTGTTGGTGTTTACCTCGAGTGAATCTAGATACAAATGTCCTCTCTTTATACAATAAAACTGTGATTTTGGCATTTTGCTACTACCAGAGAGAGGCCATTGCTCTAAAATTGGTTCTGACTTTTTTAAATAGAAAAGAAGACATGCTTATAGTTTGTGACATCTTTAGGATTGAATTATAGTTACATTTGATCATCATTTTTCTTGATGCTTTTAAATCCAAAATAACATGTTTCTCCATCCTTCTTCTTCTTTTGTATCTTGCATATTGAGTTCTTCATCTGCATTATTAACTTTATGTATGTTGCACACATAGTTAAGCAGTGAATTAGCCAGCTCATTTCTGGATATAGTTTGGTTTTTGTGATTGCAGATGTGATCAGTGCAACTCTCATCCGTGCTGCCGGTAGAAGTCTTCAGGCAGCATACAGTTCTAGTTTAAAAGTTCTTGGCCTTCATCAGTTATCGGAAACTTCAGGTTGTTATTGTGTGTGCTGTATATGTTATCCTCCTGCTCAAATTTAAGATGTTAATTTTATGTAGATGTTAATTTTAGTAATCTACTATTATTATATCTTTATTGAAAATCTAGAAGCTATATCCATGGAAATTGCTAGAGTTAAATTTTGATATATAAGTTCACTGCTAACGGATTTGTTAATGAGGTGTTTATTATAGTTATTTCAGTTGGTTATATGTGTGCAATGTAAATCTATTATTGTGGCATTAATTTTGGCCATAAATGCGCATCTGTTCTTGTTTTTAAAATATAAAGGGTGTAATGTATATGTACACAGCCTAACCTATTAATTACATCAATGGCTGTTTCCACGGCTTGAACCCGTGACCTTGAGGTCACATGGAGAAAACTCAATTGTTATTCCAACGCTCCCCTTCTGCATTTGTTCTTGTTTAAAATGGAAAAAAAAAAGGGTAGTAATAGAGGTGGTTTGAACATAAGGTTTTTGAATATATCCATTGAATGACAGGAGTATTCCTTAGTTTTATCAAAGTATTGTGTGTTTCTGTTAACAAATGGATGCTGAAGATTTTGTGGTTTGGTGACCTGTAAAAAAAAATAAAAAAGAAAAAACACTAAATTTGTGCATACCACTCATTCCCAAAAGTGTTTCATTAGGAAACATGACTTAACAATTATCGTTATGCATTAACTTCTGATCATATCGTATATTTAAAGGTTCTCTTGTTGAGCAGTGGATCATTTTGAAAATTATTGTAAATTCTTGATCATCCCTGTTGATAGTGTATTCACTTTTTACAGAGGTTCTTCCTTCAGGAGATTTTGCCGCTCTTGTATATTTATGGAATCCTTTCACGATAATTGCATGTGTTGGTCTATCCACATCTGCAATTGAGAACTTAGTTGTTGTGTTATCACTTTATGGAGCTTGCAAACGTAAGCAGCTATAGCTAACTACCTCTAGTTTTTAATTTATGGAGCATGCTTGCATGGACAAAATATTTTGGTAATGATTGCCTATGGGATCATGTAAATGCTATTGAATTTATTTTGGAAATGTTGCTAGAATTCACAAGAAATTACATCATTAGGGGATTATGAATGATTAAAACAGGATCAATCAAATACCATTATCATGTTATATTAACTGGATAATGATCTTCCTTTTAACATTTTGTCAAATGTTGATACTGTTTTGACAATAGGATTAGCTTCACTGGCAGCTTTTGGATGGGTTTTGGCTACACACTTGTCTTTTTACCCATCAATCCTTATTATTCCAGTATGCTCTTGAACTCATTGAATTGCATCTGCAGCATACTATGAAATCTTTGTAATCTTTTACAATTACTAATTATCTATAAATACATATATAATCTTATTTACCAGGTGATATTGTTGTTGGGGTATGGTCCTGATGCTCCTCCTAGAAAGTTATTCCAACGGAGGATAAAACTTGAGGTTGGCAATTCCTCCTCAATTGGTAGCGATCATTTAAAAGAAGAGTTGAAGGATCAAAGTAGCATGCTAAAGGTCTTTGCATGGAGGCTAGTTGTTCATTTTTTGATCTGGATACTGCTGTGGTCATCCTATGTCTTAGTCTTATGTGGCATATATCTCCAAAAGCATGGTGGTCTACAGGAGTTGTACAGAAGGTTTTGTCTAAATATTTCACTATTTTTATACCAAAACATAGCGGCATATTTGTTTGTATAGTGTCTAATTACGAATTCAAATTAGTTTATACCTTCAATTTTATTCAGACTTTTATTATTTACACCATTGGTTATCATTGCTTATGGAGCAGTCGTTTGAAGAATTAGTGAAGATTCCATTCGTTATCATTTCAATATAGTTATAGACCTTTAAAACCACTCCAAAGCAATTGCATAAGTACTGAGTTCTTGTCAGAGTATATAAATGTGGTGATCTAGAAGTTCAAAAAAAAAAAAAAATCTTCTGCTGTTTGCCCCTTAAAAGTTGAAAATGTTGAAGTCTTTATTATTGTTATTTGTTCATGTAATGCTTGAAACTACCAATATTGTAAATTAAAACAATAATTTGTAATTTGGGTCATTAAATCACTTGTTTCCTGGTTCCAGCATTTGCATAGCTTTTTTGCATGTCAATGCAGTATGCATGATTTTCAACTATCATTCCAAAAATTGTGATATGTGGTATTTAAGGTCAGTGTTTAAGAAGTAAATTGTGATTTTGGATGAATTTTGTCCAGTGACAATTTTTTTCTTGGAGGTGGTAGACTTTACTATATTATGCATAGTTGAAGAACGTTGATTTGATTATAAGAGTTCTGCTGTTGTTTTTCTGTTATCTCTTATTCGTGACACGAGACTTGTTACTTAGTTAGAAGGACTTGTTTACAGTTTTGTATCTTAATTTTTAGTTTCATCATTGTTAATGGGTCTTTCTACTTGTTTACGCAGAACCTACGGTTTCATCCTTACCATACCAGACCTGTCTCCAAATATTGGAGTTTTGTGGTATGTTTTATAGGAAAAGGAAGTAATTTTGAATGTTTGAATGTTGCATACCTACCATGAACTCTGGCACTTACATAGTTCTTAATGCAGGTACTTTTTTGCCGAAGTTTTCGACTTCTTCAGAAGTTTCTTCTTGATGGTATTTCATGGGAATATTCTGTTGATGATAATGCCATTAGCCTTACGGCTTAATCACCGGCCATGCTTTCTTGCTTTTGTATATATTATGATTTCTTCCTTGTTGAAGTCTTATCCTTCAGTAAGTTCTAATTTTTCCTTTAGTTTCAATTCTGACCAAGTTTTTATTTGTCTTTCCTTTATATTCAATTCTTACTGGATCAAAAACTAGTGCAAATAATTTAGGCATGTAATATATCTACGTATATGAAGGCTAGCCTTCATTTGGTGTCATGAAAAGAATTTCCTATTTAGAAGGAAAGAAATGCTATTGTTTTAATCCTTGATAGAGTAAAATTTTGTATTGTCTCAAATTAAAAATGCTCAATAAGAGCTATACACTTGCATCTGCACAACGCATTTATAAGAGGGAACCTAAAATTTAGTCGGAAAAATGTTGACCGCAAATTTTAAAGATCTAGCACAGGAATTTCGATAGCCTTATTTATATTGACTATAGAAGATAATATATAATAGTTTCATTGATCAATCCAATCTGACTACTATATTTTCTTAACATAATTCTATGACATCCACAAGCAATTCCGATAGGGAGTCAATCAAACCATAAAAAAGCTATACAACATTTGAATTGCTCAAACATGTTTAGAAGAAAATGGAAGAAAGGAGGGTGGGGGGCTACCATTTAGTTTGAACATGCAGTTTTATAGAATATTAGTAATTGCTGAAATTAGTAACTCTACTATTCAGTATCGGAAAAATAAATAAATAAAGTGGCTCATCGGTGTTTTTCCATTATATGTTCATTGGATGTGAACTTGTTTTCCTTTGTAATTTAATTGATCTACTTAAGTTCCCTTCTTTTTCTAGGTTGGTGATTCAGCTCTATACTTGGGTTTACTTGGGTTATTTTCTTATGAACTCAAAGGTTACTTCTCTTTCTGACTGTCCTTTTATATCAAACATAGTTTCTTCTGCAATAACCAACACCTTCATTTTCAGACATACGATTTTCTTTCTTGCTGTTTGCTGGTTATGTTGGGGTTTCACTTCTCAGCCCTGTGATGCACAACTTATGGATATGGAGGGTATGGATTTTTGGTTTGATGTACATTTTCAAATAGGTAAATCATCTTGTTATCTTCAGTTAATCACCTTTGTAATTGGAATTTGCAGGGTACTGGGAATGCAAACTTTTACTATGCAACTGCAATTGCTTATGCCCTCTTCCAGGTGCATTATCTCTACTCATCGAGTTTATCTTCCCCCACCCCTCTCAAAAATAAAAGCTCTGCTCCTCGATATTCACTTGTGCAAATTTAAGGCTTCAAATTTTCCTTATTCCTTTTTTTCTTCCTCTTTGCGCCCAGATGTGTGTCAAATAACATGTGGAATAGTCTAACAATAGCCATTAAACTATAATCAAGGCCCTTGCCAAACTATATATTCCATACACTAAACTTATATAGTGATACTGATCAGTATGGCTGTTTACTGGTTAATCATATTTGATTTGAGACGATATCAAGTCGCTGTCAAGATAGATCAGATCAAATTGCATATTCTTGTGTAGTTGTTTCTTATTTAATTGAAGGGGTTTAGGCCATAGAATCGGCCACTCATAAAAGTATTAAATTAGGCCGCTTAGTTACACCCTTTAGGTGTGGCCCTTTGCCAAACGATTCGGTATTGACAAATCGTATGAAAACCAATTGATTAGGAACATTATAATCTTGCGGTCATAAATATGGTTGCTATGTGCAGGTTGCTTTGGTGATTGAGTGTGTTAATTGCATGCTTAATCATGATAGAATGGTTACAAAGCTAACTACTACGAAGCTTAAAGATGCCAAATCTTGATAATGAAGAAGTATGATTGTGTCCACTAAGCTTCAATGGGATGTCCCTGGTAGACTATTTCAATGGTGCAAGATTGTGCTCTGTTCTTCAACTCTTATCAAACTATGTATTTGCATGGATGCAAGCGTTTGTAACCTTAGTTAGAATTTGAACCAAAGGCATTTTGGAATTAATGATAGGATATATTACAAGGATATAAAGAAGAATCACCGTGTCTTTTTGTAGTGCTGAGAAGTGAGAACTGAGAACCTTTTTTTTTGTGTGAAAAAAGAAATTGATTTACCATAAAGTTTTGATGGCTTTTCTATTGAATAGTAAGATTTAGCCCATGCGTATTTCCTTTGATGGCTTTTTTTATGCCATTTCTTCGTCCTAACGCATTAATACTATATATATCATCACTAATTTAATCCAATGACATATATTTGAATTGTGCACTAAGCTATCTATGACGCACCATAGTTGAACTATAGGTTTTAAACTTTTAATAACTTTGCTTGGTGCATCATAGAATTATTCTTGTTTTATTTCATGTTAGCATTGCCGTATAATCGCATCACCTAACAGCACTTTATTGGAATGTAATACAGTGGCAATAAGTGGCATCAAACTACTCGAGCATATCTCCCATTATTGTTCTTGAGTATAAATAGTAATGACTAATGAGGAATGAGTTAAACATAAAGTTAAAATATCACGTGTGTGTGGTGAAATGAAACGAATGTGATATGTCTAATCGCCAGGCAGGAAATGGAAAGGCAGGAAATGGAAATCTTAGAGTTGTCACTAATGGACAGAATATATAGTCTGATTTGGGAGAGTGATGTTTGAGTTTGAACATCACTTCTGAAAAAGAAAAAAAATACTAAAAAATTAGTATATTTGGAAAGACACTGCATATCTATACCAACTTGGTGTTTGGTTATTTACCATGCATAGCTAGAAGTAGAATGTAGCCGAAATTATATTGTTGGTTTGTTTAGGGTTAGCATGGGCTAAAGCAGAAGCTATAGGGATTAACAGTTGACAATGTTGAATCCTGAAAAGGATCAACACCCGTGAAGATCAACACTACCTTGTTACCGTACTTTCTAGGTTTTGCTTTTCTTTTTATACCCTTTTCCCCAGTGTGCTTGCCTTTGCCATCTGCCAATCTCACATGACAAAAAAATCAAGCAAAACTATAAAATTATTTAGTATTAATTTGTTCGGTTTTTACTTTTTCTAAAAAAATTGTGGTTTGAGAAGGGATGGACCCACTGGAAAAGTTTCCTTTTTGCCCCAATTTTGTGATGCAGGAATATGATGAAAGTGAAGGGAAGAGGATTGAATAGAAAGTACGTAGACTAAAGAGCAAAGATACGTTGGGAGATCCCTCGATTCAGATGGCAGGAAGCAGAGATTGAGGAGAGAGGTAAAGGTTAAACTGTTAAAGCAGTGATGAGATTGAAGATTGAACAGTAACACACACCGACCTACCATTTGTCACATTCATTTTGTGACTCACGTGATCTATAGCTTTAGGATTTTTTTAATAAAAAAAAATATACTAAAAACATTAAAATTTATTGTTTTTATCGTTATCAATATTATAAGATAAAATGTGTTATTAGATTATTAAATTAAAAAAATTAAATTAAAAAAATTGAGTTAATAATTAAAAAATAATAAAAAAATAAATTCTGATAATTTTTTAATATTTTTTTATATTATAATAAAAAAATCATTATTTTTAAAATAAAACATTATTTACTAAGAGAGAATTTTTTTTCTTTGACATTAGATGCATGAGTAAGCAAACTATAGTTCGTCAGGTGATTAGTTAAATTGTTTTCCAAAAATGTAGTTTGCCCAGTAATTAGGTGAACGATCTGTTATGTAGTCTAATTTAATATAATTTTGTATAATTTAAATTATATTAGTATATCTTTATTTTTTCAAAAAAAATATTATTTACGAAAATATATATTTTTTTCTTTGACATTAGATGAATGAGTAAGCAAACCATAGTTCGCCAGGTGATTAGGTAAATTGTTTTTGAAATATGTAGTTTGTCCAGTAATTAGGTGAACGATCTGTTTTGTAGTCTAATTTAATATAATTTTGTATAATTTAAAATTATATTAGTATATT
>NC_029772.3:59813260-59820873 GCF_000817695.3 Arachis duranensis | reverse complement strand
ATGATAATAATAATATAAATATATATTTTTTAAATTAAATTAAATTGTTAATTTTTAAAAATTTTAAATTATGTGAATAAAAATAAATTAATTCAAAAATAGAAATATATCAATACCATCTAAAACTATCAAATTATATTAAATTGGGCTCATAATACACAGGTCGTCTAATGACAAATTGCATGGTTGAGAAGCAAGTTTGCCTAATGATTTGGCTAACTAGCACAATTCACTTACTCATTAGACGAATACATGCAATGTCAAAAAAAATTATATCTTGATAAATAATGCTCTTTTATCTTTTTAAATAATATTTTTGTATTTATAATAAGAAAAAATCCTATAGCCATGTCTCTATGTTAATAATCATCCACCAATCAACTATTAATATATTTACTTTTTTATTATTTGAGTTTAGAATTTAGTATTTAAATTTAGAGTTTAAGGTTTTGAGTTTAACTAGCACTATGGTTTAGTTTGGATAAACAACTTAATTAAGTTGTTTTTAAAAAATAACTTAAACAATAAATACTTATATTAAAAATAACTTATAAATAAGTTATTTTGTATTTGGATTTTTAATTCTAAAAGTACTTATTTTAAGAAAAGAGTGATAAAAAGTTTTTTATTTGAGAGAAGTCATTTTTTTTTAATTTCTTCATAAACATTAAAATAACTTTTTAAAAAGCTGTAATTTAATTTTGAAAATTGTACCAAACATTAATGCTATACATTTTTATAAGTTAAAAGTAAAAAAAAAAAGTAACTTATGAACCTATCCAAATGGCCCTGTATCTTTTAACTGTTACCTATAAAACTATGTTTTTAGGCCAAATGTTAGTTCAAAATGATAAATTTTATTAATCATACATCATTATTTTATTTTTAAAGTTCATTAAAAAATTGATAATATTACTATAAAAATGATTAATTATTTAATAAAAAATTTCAATTGTTCTATTGTAAAGAATTTATATTTTTGTACATTTTGTTTTTTAAATTATTTTTATTATAATTAAATATTATTCTAAATTATTAGATGCATAAATTTTAATCTCAAAATATCTAATTTTTTCAATTGAGAATAATAAATGTGCTCATAATAAATTTTGGGCCTAAATTTTGATATATAATAGCAGCTATTATTTTATGTAATTAATTTAAAAGATTTATATTTAGTAAGACTTTAATTTCTTTATAACAAATAATGTAATGTACATAATCTGTATATTTTGAAATTTTTAATTGTAAAATATTTATTTATTTTTATGTATTATATTTTATTTGCTCATTAAACAACCAAAATATTGACAACTGGTTAGTTCAAAATAAAACATTTAATAGTCTATAGTACTTTAATATTTAACTTTGTTATCTTTAATAGGTTTTACTAAAAAATTAATAATAGTATACTAATTAAAAAAATTTTGATATGCTTCCCTTTTAGCCGTATTACCTACTTCTACAACCTAACCACTGTCTGCTGGTTTTGTTTATAGCCTCAGCTCGCAGGAATATTCGCACGATGACTAACATTTTCTGTATAGACTGTATGCATCCGCGCACATTTTTCTACAAAAAAAGAATGCTAGTATTAACATGTAAATAAATAAATAAAAAAAAGTCAAGTGTTAACCAATTTCGCATGAAAGTGATATAGTGAAAGTTCAAGTGTAAATTTGGGGCTAAAAAAATTTGATATGGATTTTTTTTTTTTTTGTCATATTCTTAAAGATGAGAATATATAGCGTTGAACTTTGGGATGGTGAGATCATTCTTCTCGTAGTAAACGAGATACATTTTTTTTAAAAACTAATTGAAACGCAACTTGTTTAGAGTGAGAAGAATTTTTTAGATATTTTAAAAATTTTAAAATTGAATCTCACTAGTAGCGAGAAAGAGTTTGGCTTTTTCTTTGATTTAAAAAATCATATCGTCGTGGACGCGACGGTGGTGATAGTGATAATGGGTCGGCAAGCTGAGCGGCAATCTTACAATGCAAACGAAAGTTGAAAAGCACGACGGCAAAAATAACTTCTGTAAATTTGAATCACTAACAATAACAACATAACAATGATAAGTGGATTGTGTTGTAACACTTTATTTTTTTAAAATTAAGAGTAACTCGCAATTTTTAATTGAGTATAAAAAAATTATATTGTTTAAGTTATGGTTTGAAGGTAATTGTGTTATAACATTTGATAATAAATTAACACGTAAATAAATAATATTATAATATATAATATTATCAAACTTTATTTAATTTACATGTATGTTATGTGACATTGATTGTTTATATCAGCATATCACGATAATACGTATTAACAGTAAATTTTTGATAGACTGACGTGAATTATAGAGTAAAAATTTAATAGTCAATTTAAAATTCAAAATTAATATTAAGAATTAATTTGAATATTATCTTTAGATTAAATTTATTTTAATAATGGATTATATATAATAAGATAAATATATAATAGGAATTTCATTCTCAATATTTTTTATATTTTAAAAATTTATTCGCAAAAGTAAAAAATATGTTTTTGGTATAATAAAAATTTGATTGGTGTACTGTTTGAGAACTATCATTTATTTTATTGTTCTATTAAATGATAGAGAAGTGTGTAATAATATTTTGTAATTAAAGTTAATATTTTAATATAAATTTTCAAAAAATTAATTTTACAAAATAAAAAATATTTTGAATGCATTTATATGTTTTTTTATTTAAAAGGAAAAGACTACTTTTGCTATTTCAAATTTTTAAATTGATTTTGGTTTTTTATTTCTTAAATTATATTTTTTAAAATAATATTTCACACTAAAATTCAAAAACAAAATTATTTAAATTTTTAAAAATAACAAGTAATCTTTTGCTTTTAAATAAAAAATATAAATAAATATAAAATGCTTTTTATTTTGTAAGATTAATTATTGTGCAATAAAATTTTATAATATTAAAAAATATATATTAAATTATTAATTTTAACTACAAAATATAAATTTTTTTTACCAAAGGTATGTATTTTTTATTGATTCTATAAGTAAAATGATTGGTCAAATATGAACAACAAATAAAGACAAATAAGAAAAGGTTCCATCCAAAACTACAGACTAGCTAATTAGATACATTTATCGAGAAAGAAAGTTAGACAAAAAAATTTCTTGCACAAACACAATGATAAATTTCTTCCACCACCATGTCCGATGAGAGCTTTCAACTTCAAATACCAGTGAGTTATGTGATTTCTACAAACTCCAAGTTAGTTAAGCCATCAATTTCAATTTCTCTTTCGCATTACTACCTTAATAAACCTTAAGTTTAGGGTTTATCTTGTGTTGAATTTAGTGAATTTTATCAACTTATCTCACATTTATTCAATGAAATAGCATAGTTTTGTGAATTTTTCCTAAATTGTGCTTAAGATTAAAAACATGCTTTTTAAACTATTAAATTGTTAAATTTAATTTATTTTAATTCCATTCGATTTCTTGATGTGTTTGTTAAGTGATTTCAGACTTAGAAGGCAAAGATTGGATTGAATAAATGAAGAAAAAACATACAAAATGGAGAATTCATAAAGAAATGAGGATTTGGTGGAATTCATGGTCATGCTTACGCATGCCTCACGCCTACACGTGACACTTGGCACGTGACTCACTTAAAGAAAACGTGTCTGGCGATTTCTGAGCTCATTCAAACCCAAATGCAACTCATTTTTTAAGTATTTGAGGCAAAATTCAAGTAGGAATGAGGGGAGAACAATTAGTATAGCTTAGAAATTCTCTCTAGAATTAGGGTAGATTTAGGTTAATTTCCTCTTAGATTTAAGTTTTAGCTCTTGTTTTGATCTAGTTTTTTTATTTTACTTTTTCTTATTCTATTGCTTTAATTTTCTTGGTTTTTCTTGTTAATTTTTCACTCGTGCCATTTTTTTAGTTTATGAATACTATTGTTAATTTCAATTTCTTTTAATGCAATTTGATGTTTTATGTTCTCTTAGTACTTGCTTGAGTTATTATTTTTATTTTCTTGCATTTGGGAGCTTTAGATTTTGTTATTCATGTAATTTATTATGCTTTTATTTTTATGCACACTAAGTGGTTGATAAAATGCTTGACTTAGTTTTAGAGTCGATTTTTGAGCATTCTTGACTTGGAAAGAAAAGTTTGGTAGTCTTGAATTATTAATACCGAACTTATGTTGGTGATCTAAAGTATTAGTTAATCTTGCTTCTATTTATGGTACTTATGGATTGGGATTAACTAGGTCTACTTGATCTTCTCCCGATGTTGGAGATAACATAATATACTTAACTCTTGGTAATTATTATTTTATAATTAATGACTAGGATAGAAAACTTTGATTCTCAATTCTTGCCATGAATGCCTTTTTAGTATTTGTTATCTTAGTTGTTTGATTTACTTTCTTATCATTTAGATTATTGCCTTCTTCTCCGCAAACCACCCCATGAATCTCATAACCAATAACATGTATACCTCACTGCAATTCTTTTGAAAGATGACCCGAGATTTAAATACTCTTGATTTTTATTGGTTTGCATTGTGACAAATAAAATTAAACTTTAGTGCGGGTCAATTGTGGTTTAGAACTATAGTTGCAACAAAGCGACTCTTTTATTGAGATGAAATTTCGAACCGACGATTCTCCTGACATCAAGTTTTTGGCGCCGTTGCTGGGGAATTGCAACGTGTGCTTGTTATTGGTTATTGTTTATATGTGAGTATTGTGAATAGTTTATTTTTTGTTTGTTAGTTAGCTTTAGTTTAGGAGTTTGTCTTCCTTGTTCTTATTAGCTTTTGTTTTTACTTTCTCTTTTCACTATGAATTCTCACCCTATTGGCTATGAGTTTGGTTCAAATTATGTTGTAGAAAATGAAAGTTCCAATGAAGGTCTGCATCAAGGATTCAAAAATCAAAGATGGGAGGAGCCTCAATCATATAGACAATCTTCTTGGCAACAACCTCCTCTTGTTCCTTATGGTTACACTGCGACTCCTAATGCATACTAATCCAATGGATGTGGTGGACCTCCTTGTGGTTGTCAACTATAACCACCATATGCATATGAACCTCCTCCTCAATATAGTCCTCATCAACCTTACTCACAAGCCCTATACCACCATTCACCTCCATATGATCTTAATTCATATCCACCATATCAACAACCATATGAGCCATACTTAGAACTATCACCATTCTAACACCAATACTCTCAAGAACCACCGATACCATATATACCACCTCAATGTACTCACCAATATGAACCGCCTTCCAATTATGAACCCATTTTCCCAAATAATGAACCTTCTTTCTCACCATCGCCTTCATTGAATGAAGTTCTCCAACCCTTCATGCAAGAACAAAGAGATCATTACTCTCTTTTCCAAAAGTAAGAAGAGGAGCAAAAGAGACTAGAAACCATGGTGGCTACCATGACTGATGCTGTTAACCACATATCCTCCCACCTACGCTCATGCAACTAAGACACTCTCATTGACGAATGTAGAGGATCAACCAAAGAGTGTAGTGAGGAGAAGAACTTGGAGCTTCTAGGTGAAGAAGAGGAGTCGAAGCAAGAAGCGCAAAAAAAGGAAGAAGTCAAGATAATTGAGTCGGAAGAAGTGGTTAAAGAATTAGGAGAGGTTGATCAAGAATTGGATTCAATCATTGATGAGTTTTTGTCCACACTAACTAATCACCTGGATGATTTTGTCGAACCTTCTTCTGTTGAGCGTAAAAGTGATGTTAAGGAGGGTGCGCAACCTCCAAAGCATATGGTGGATGACGAAGAATTGGAAGAAGTTGAGCAAGCAACAAATCTTCCTCTTGATGATGATTCCACACCAACGCATGATCCTTTTAAGATTGAAGAGTTTTCTTCCATTGAAATTGAGGTCGATATTGAGATAGGTTTTACATGACCTCCGAGTTGTGACATGAAGGATGGAGAAGAGTTAGAAGAGGTTGATGAGGAAGTGATTGAATATGAAGAACCTTGTCAAGAAGTGGAAATGGAAGATGCTTGTCAAGAGGTGGAGGTAATCAAAGAAGAGCGCAAGGGAGTGACACTTGCAAGACCATTGGAAACATCCCTTCCTAAGTTACCATCATCCATCATATTATTCAAGTAGGTAAAATTCATATCTCTAAGCTTTTTTATTATTCTTGAATATGGTTTGCTTTAAACGGATGGTAAACTTAGAGCTCATTGTGGAGTGGAAAGTAAGAAAGAGTTGGTTAGTGATTGGTAACACAATTCAAGGTTCATTATGGTTGAGTCATCAAAGTTTAAGTACAAGGGTTGATATAGTACTCAATTGAGAGGATCTAGAAGAGTTTGGTACTTAAATGAGGATTCACAAGTCTTGCCACCTAGATTGAACTATGTTAATCAACAAGAAGATGGGTGCAAAAACAAGGTTTGGGACCCCAAAATTCACTTCAACAATCAATAACTTTGGGGTTTTGTCACTTGTTTAAATTTGCTTGGAAGCTTTGTGCGCATAATTTGGGATCCCAGTGAACATTGGATATGCAAACTGATGACAAGTCATCATATACCCATTTTTCAAGCTAATTTCACTTGTTTTATTAATCTTTATGCACTTTCTTGCATCCTAAGTAAGTGATTTGGAGTGAAAATGCATAACTTCTTTAGATCAAGCAACTACCATTAAATTGATGCTAACTCATGAGGTTTAAGATAAATTTATAAGGTTTAAGCTGAATTTAATTGATTTTTAATTGATTTATAAGCCTTGTGAATTTAGTGATACTTTGAGTGGTTGTTTTGGTTGATTGTAGGTGAAGAAAAAAAGAAAAGAGAAAGCGTGGCTTAAGAAAGCGTGACCCAAGGAGAAAAAGGCGTGGCGCATAAAGGAGGAGTGCAAGTATTGCCCTCCACAAGGGCACACTGCCCTCTAGGAGGGCAACATAAGGAAACAAGGCTTGAGAGGCAACTCTGCCCTGCCCACGACAAGGGCAGAGCACAAAATTGTGCCTTAGATCAAAGAAGAGCAAAACCTTGCCCTGCTGCACACTGCCCTCTAGGAGGGCAACATAAGGAAACGAGTCTTGAGAGGCAACACTGCCCTGCCCACGACAAGGGCAGAGCACAAATTGATGCCATGGATCAAGGGGGACAAAAACATTGCCCTGCCCTCCTCAAGGGCAGTATCGGGCTCACCAAAGGGAGAAATTCAAAGAAAAAGTTCACCATTGCTTGCCACAAGGATCGAACACGGGGCTTCAATTTGGAAACACTGCCCTGCCCTCCGCGAGGGCAGGGCAGCATTTTGTTGTGGCACGGCCAGCGGACCAAACTGGCGCACCAAGGCATCACTCGGCAGCATTCTGCGCACCAAGCTCGTACACCACGCTCGCACCAAGGCCGCACGCATCAAATCCTGCCCTGCCCTCCACAAGGGCAGGGCAGCCTCCTGGGAGCTACTTTCTTCATGGGCTAAAATTGGATTAAAAATCCAATAAAATTCATTTCTTCACCAAATCAAAAGCCCAACCAAATTCCAAAATCCAAGAATAGAAAGTGTATAAATAGGAGATAGTTTGATGTAATTAGGACCTTTTC
>NC_029772.3:59812390-59813232 GCF_000817695.3 Arachis duranensis | reverse complement strand
AGTTGAATTTCAGTTACTTTACTGCTTCTTCTTCAATTTCTTGTTAATTGCTTTGTGAACTTGGATCTGGGAAGGCAATTGAGATCTAGACTTTGCTATCTAGTCTCTGGAGCCCTGAGATCTCATTTTTCTTTTGGTTCTTCTGTGAACCCCTGCTTGCAATTTAATTTTATTTCCTGTTTGAATTCTAGTTACTTCCAATTCATTTTCTGCTTTATTAATTGTTGCAATTAAATTTCCCTTGCTGAAATTCTGAATTCCCAATCCTCAACTCCCCTTTTCCATTCAAGCAATTTACATTTCTTGCAATTTAAGTTACTGCAATTTACATTTCTTGCACTTTAAGTTTCAGTCATTTAATTTCTTGTTCTTTAAGATTCAGCACTTTTACTTTCCTGTCCTTTAATTTATTGCAATTCTCCCCTCTCCCTTTATATTCTAAGCAATTTAGCTTCTATTAAAGATAAACCACTCAACCAATACTTGATTCGCTTGACTAAATCAACCACTAAACTAAAATTGCTCAATCCTTCAATCCCTGTGGGATCGACCTCACTCCCATGAGTTTTATTACTTGATGCAACCCGGTACACTTGCCGGTGAGTTTTGTGTTGGATCGTTTTCCACACATCAAGTTTTTGGCGCCGTTGCCGGGGATTGATTAGATTGAGAATGATTAAGTGAAGTGGAGATCTAGATCAAGAACTTTTTCTTTTCTGTTGTTTTTAATTTTGGCTAACACACTAACTGTTTGAATTTTTGCTTAAACTAACTAAAACTTCATTCTAGCTATAGATTGAAGTTTCATTGATTTTCTGGATCTGTGTGTTTATTGTTGTGTG
>NC_029772.3:59809064-59812348 GCF_000817695.3 Arachis duranensis | reverse complement strand
AATTTTGAACTAAAGCCACAACTCATCACTTTGGTTCAAAACAACTGTTCTTTTGGAGGAGGGCCATTGGAGGACCCAAATCAACACTTATCTACCTTCTTGAGGATTTGTGATACTGTGAAAACCAATGGTGTGCCTCCTGACAGCTACAAGTTGCTGCTCTTTCCATTTTCTCTCAAAGACAAAGCCACTCAATGGCTAGAGACATTTCCAAAGGAGAGCATCAACACTTGGGATGACTTGGTGAGCAAGTTTTTTGCCAAATTTTACCCCCTCAAAGGATCATAAGATTAAAGACTGAGGTGCAGACATTCACTCAAATGGCGGCTGAAAATTTATATGAAGCATGGGAAAGATATAAGGCACTATTGAGGAAATGTCCACCAGAGATGTTCACGGAGTGGGATAAGCTGCAGAACTTCTATGAGGGACTCACTCTGAAGGCACAAGAAGCACTTGATCATTCAGCTGGAGGCTCATTACAACTCATGAAAACTACAGAAGAAGCTCAAAATCTCATTGATATGGTGGCCAACAACCAATATTTCTTTGCTCATCAAAGGCAACGCCAACCATCACAAAGGAGAGGAGTAATGGAGTTGGAAGGAGTGGATTCAATCCTAGCTCAAAACAAAATGATGCAGCAGCAGATTCAACAACAATTTGAGCAAATGGCCAAAAGGATTGATGGCCTGCAAGTTGCATCAGTGAGTGCCACAAGCCAACCATCAACTACTTGGGGTGAAAATGAAGAAATTCAAGAGGAGCAACAGCAAGAGCAAGTCCAATACATGCACAACCAAAATCCAGGAACTAATGAAATCTATGGAGATACTTACAATCCTTCTTGGAAGAACCATCCCAACCTCAGATGGGGAGACAACCACAATCAAATTCAGCAGCCATGGCAAAGGAACTCAACTCAAAACAATTGGAAAAACACAAACAACAACCAGCCAAACACTAACCAAATCACATACAGAAAACCACAAAACACTTATCCCAACTCTAACCATTATCCACCAAATAACCACCCGACTAATCAAAACACCTATCACCATCCATCAACACCCCAAAACCAACCAATCTCACAAGACTCTCAGAGGATCACTAATCTAGAGATGCTCATGGAAAAGATGATGAAGAACCAAGAATTGACAAAAAGGAACCAAGAAGCTTCCATGAAGAACCTAGAGAGGCAGATTGGGCAAATCTTCAAACAAATTTCTGTTGAAAAACCATCAAGTTCACTACCAAGTGACACCATTCCTAATCCAAAAGAGGAATGCAAGGCAATACAGTTGAGGAGTGGAAAAATACTGCTGAAAGATGAAGAAGTCACCAAGAAGTCCAAGGAAAGTGACAAGAAACAAGTTGAAAATGAGGCAGCCAATGAAAAAGATGCAACAGCAAGCAAGTACTCTCAGAATCAACCTCAAGAGAAAGAAAATACACCACAAAATCTGAAGAAGGGAAAGCAGATCGGGGAAGAACCAATTCCAAGACAACACCAAGGGGAGAAAAGCTTGACATCTCCACTGCCTTATCCCCAAAGATTCCACAAAGAGACAAAGGATCAACATTTCCATAAATTCCTTGAGACTTTCAATAAGTTGGAAATCAACATACCGCTGGCTGAGGCATTGGAGCAAATGCCTCTGTATGCCAAGTTTTTGAAGGAGCTCATCAATAAAAAAAGGAGTTGGAGTGAGAAGGAGACTGTAATGCTCAGTGAAAAATGCAATGCATTAATCAGAAAAGGACTTCCTCCCAAGCTTGAAGATCCTGGAGGCTTCTTCCTCCCTCCATAATACTTGGTCGACCATTTTTGGCCACTGCTAGAGCCATTGTGGACATAGAGCAATGAGAGTTAACCCTCAGGATGCATGAGGAGAGCATCACTTTGAAAGTCTTTCCAGAATCACAAAGTAATGAAGAAGCAAGCAAGACAAATAGTGACTTCCTTCCAAAGCAAGCAACCAACAAGGCAGTAGAACAGAAAAATAAGCAGGTGCAAGAAGAAAAAGGAATTCAAAAAGAAGCTGGGATGATAAACAAGAAGGAAGGCATCACAACCCAAGTCACTGTCAAGAAAGAAAGATCAACAAGAAAGAAAAAGATGAAGAGCAAGAAGAAGGCTTACAAAGGGTGGAGAAATAAGAAAATCCCAACTGAAGGATTTTCCAAGGGTGATAAGGTGCAACTAGTGTATCAACAGCTGGGAACAGAAGATTATTACACTGTCAACCAAGTACTTTCTCTTGAGCATATTGAAATTGAGCATCAAAGCACACATAGAAAGCTTACAGTGAGAGGTGACAAGTTGAGACATCACCATCATCAACCACCCTAAAGGGAGTTCAATGTCAAGCTAGTGACAATAAAAGAGCGCTTGTTGGGAGGCAACCCAACCGGAGGTAGTTTTCTTTCGTAACTTTTTCAATAAGAATGTTGAATAATTAGTATGGATTGCAAGGAGCTAAGTTTGGTGTTGCACACCAAAACAATTTAAGGGAGAATGAAAGATTCTAAGTTTGGTGTTCCACCAAAAATATTAATTAAAAACACATTCTCACCTCTTGCATGATGCTAGATCCAAGCAACCAAACACATTATTCAACTGTTTAACTTCTTTTTAGCTTTAATTTCATTAATCTTTAGCAAGCTTTCTAGCTTTAATTTCATTAACCTTTAGCAAAGACACAAGGTTTCACATATGGTTAACTGTTGCATCAGAAGCAGTGGCAAACAATTAAGTTTGGTGTTCTCACACCTAAATAAAACCAAGAGCCACACTCAACTTATGCATACTAACCATACAATTAAGGGCTTGAGAAGCAAGCAACTTTGAGAATCATGCAGGACATGAGTCAACAATTGGCAACTTTGAGAGTTATGCAGGATATGAGTCAACACTTGAAGACCTTATGCATCTTAACTCAAAGAGAACACAACAGAAGGAAGAATCAAAGAGCTGCAACTTCAAAGGTTGTATCTAAACTTAATCCTTGCTGCTGTGAAATGTTTTGAATTTAGAAACCATTGTATGTCCTGCTAAAGTGCATAACTAGTTGCAAGTGGAATTGTTTGTTAAGAATGCTAAATCTGCATGTTGCTTGTTATCCATCACTTAGCTAAATTTTGTTTTGTTTCCCACATGCTTGAATAAAAGAGAATTGTTTGAATTAGAAAGTAAATATCCAATGTTGCATAAGTAGAATAGAAGTTAATGGTGATATATGTGTTTGATTAAATGCATAACTCATAAAATAATTGCTGCATAG
>NC_029772.3:59807390-59808598 GCF_000817695.3 Arachis duranensis | reverse complement strand
TGATGACAAGTCATCATATACCCATTTTTCAAGCTAATTTCACTTGTTTTATTAGTCTTTATGCACTTTCTTGCATCCTAAGTAAGTGATTTGGAATGAAAATGCATAACTTCTTTAAATCAAACAACCACCATGAAATTAATGTTAACTTATAAGGTTTAAGCTGAATTTAATTGATTTTTAATTGATTTATAAGCCTTGTGAATTTAGTGATACTTTGAGTGGTTGTTTTGGTTGATTGTAGGTGAAGAAAAAAAGAAAAGAGAAAGCGTGGCTTAAGAAAGCGTGACCTAAGGAGAAAAAGGCGTTGCGCATAAAGGATGTGGCCAAAGGAGAAAAAGGCGTGGCACATAAAGGAGGAATGCAAGTATTGCCCTCCACACGGGCACACTTCCCTCTAGGAGGGCAACATAAGGGAACAAGGCTTGATGAGGCAACTCTGCCCTGCCCACGACAAGGGCAGAGCACAAAATTGTGCCTTGGATCAAAGAAGAGCAAAACCTTGCCCTGCCCTCCACAAGGGCAGTATCGGGCCTTCATGGAAAATAAATCAAAGGAAAAAGCCTACCAATGCTTGCCACAAGAGTCGAACACGGCACAAGGAGAAAGCAAGGAACTAGGCCTCATTATGGTGCCAAGAAAGCCGAGGAAAAATAGTAGCGTGTGCATCGGCCAAGTCTCGAACACGGGACTTCAATTTGGAAACACTGCCCTGCCCTCCGCGAGGGCAGGGCAGCATTTTGTTGTGGCACGGCCAGCGGACCAAACTGGCGCACCAAGGCATCACTCGGCAGCACCCTGCGCACCAAGCTCGCACACCAATCTGCCCTGCCCTCCACAAGGGCAGGGCAACATCATGCAGCATCTTGAACGCACCAAGCACGCACCATTTCCTGCCCTGCCCTCCACAAGGGCTGCCAGGGCAGCCTCCTGGAAGCCACTTTTTCATGGGCTGAAAATTGGATTAAAAATCCAATTTAATTCATTTCTTCACCAAATCAAAAGCCCATCCAAATTCCAAAATCCAAGAATAGAAAGTGTATAAATAGGAGATAGTTTGATGTAATTAGGACCTTTTACTGGACTTTTGACCTTTTCCTTTACTTTTGAACTTGGATCTTTCTTTTGAGCTTTGAATTTTATTTTTGAACTTTGGGACTTCTCTTGGTGACTTCACTGAGATTTCAGAGAATTGGGGAGGAGAATTA
>NC_029772.3:59797937-59807170 GCF_000817695.3 Arachis duranensis | reverse complement strand
GCTTTGTGGACTTGGATCTGGGAAGGCAATTGAGATCTAGACTTTGCTATCTAGTCTCTTGAGTCCTGAGATCCCATTTTTTCTTTTGGTTCTTCTGTGAACCTCTGCTGCAAGTCAATTTTCATTTCTGTTTAGACTCTAGTTCTTTCTAATTCAACTTCTGCTTTATTAATTGTTGCAATTAAATTTCCCTTACTGAAATTCTGAATTCCCAATCCTCAACTCCCCTTTTCCATTCAAGCAATTTACATTTCTTGCAATTTAAGTTACTGCAATTTACATTTCTTGCACTTTAAGTTTCAGTCATTTAATTTCTTGTTCTTTAAGATTCAGCACTTTTACTTTCCTGTCCTTTAATTTACTGCAATTCTCCCCTCTCCCTTTACATTCCAAGTAATTTAGCTTCTGTTAAAGATAAACCACTCAACCAATACTTGATTCGCTTGACTAAATCAACCACTAAACTAAAATTGCTCAATCCTTCAATCCCTGTGGGATCGACTTCACTCCCGTGAGTTTTTATTACTTGATGCGACCCGGTACACTTGCCGGTGAGTTTTGTGTTGGATCGTTTTCCACACATCACAAACATTGGTGGGGATTCAAAGAAGGATACAAGCATAAGCCGCCATAGCAAGGGCATCCTCAAATGTCCAACTTAAAGACTTTAAATAAAAATGCTAGGTGGGAGACATCTCACGATGGTAAAATCTTTCCATTTTATCTTTTGTATATATTGGCAAATAAGTTGAATTTTAATTTTTAGTTAGGTTTATTTAGTTTTAAGTTGTAGTTTGGCCTGTTTGATAATGTTGGTATTGCTTTGGTAGCTTGTTAGGTGCTCAAGAAGGTTAAAAAAAAAAAGAGCACCAGTCACGTGTACGCTTGACCCATGCATACGCGTGACACCCAAAAATTTGGCCATGTGTCAACTGTGTGTGGACTGTGCCACCGTATGGCCTGGATAGATAGTTGTGCCAGAACCATGCGGGTACTGTGTAATGAGCAGGATCGGCAGTCACGTGTACACATCACTCACGCGTACGTGTCGCCTCCCATTTTTCCCAGGTCACGCGTTCGCATGCCCCACGCATACGCGTGACACCCTACTTCACACACTCTTGTTTTCTTCTCTTCTCTCCATTCTTTTCTTCTTCCTTCTTCTCTTCGTTACTTTCCATCCTTCAACCATCATCCACCACCACTGTAAACCTCGAGTAATTAGTAAATAATTAACCAATAAATTAATTATTATTTAAAGAAATTATAAAATTGAATTTTATAGTTTCATGAAGTAGAAATAATTAAAATATAAATTTTAACACTAATTTTAAAGATTTTAGCCCAAAATCGGACCAGCGGACAAAACCGGTCGAACCAGACCCGAACCGGACCCAAGGCCCACTTAGATATAATCGAACCCAACCCTTCTTCCCTATTATCTTCGTTGGAAACATGCAGAAGAGAGAAACGACATCGAAAACCTGTAGCCCTCCTTTCCGATTTTCAATCATCCATAACTTTCAATCCAGAGTTTCGATTGATGAGCCGCCAGTGGCCACGTGTCTGTCTCAGAATTCTCTACAAAATCCATGGATCAATTTGGGTCAAATTATCTCGTGGATAATATTGGGCTTTGTCTATTTCATCCATGGGTAAGGTAAGAAACTGTTAAACCCTTATGAATCATTAAATTAGTGAACTCTATGATGATTATAATGATATTATGTGAAATAGATTATGTTTTAGTTGACTTGAAGTTCAATTGGGTGATTTAGAACGAAATCCGGGTAATTAGGCTTGAGAAATTGACATTTGGAGGCTTGGAGCTTGTGAAAGGAGAGGTTTTTGAGGTGTTTCTAGTTTAGGGAGGAATCGACCAAGGTATGTGGTGCGCGAAATAAGAACTCACACAACTGAACCAGCAAGTGCACTAGGTCATCCAAGTAATACCTGAGGTGAGTCAAGGTCGATCTCACAGAGATTTCTATTTTGAATCAAGCTATGAACACCTTGTAGATCTTAGTCAGGTGATTAGAAAAGATAGTTTGTTGAGATAAATGCATAAAATAAGAATAGGGATGAAATTACTTAATTTGAGTAAAACTAGTGATAAGAGAACGGTTGAGGCTTCGAAGATTCCTCATTCTTCTGGATCAACCTTTCCTACCCTCTTTCTCCAACTGTGAGTGATTCCTTCCATGGCAGGCTGTCAGTGATCAACGCCGGTTTAATGGCCGCCAATCTTCCTCCCTCAGGCCGAATGCCAGGTTTAGTGTGCACCCAACCTGAATGAGGGTGAAGCTCCTACAGTTCATCCCCTTGATTATCCTACTCAAAACGCCACAGACAAGGTCAAATCTTCTGGATCAGAGATTGCTGCGCCTTTGGTTTTAGCCTCTACCACAAAGACCCTAATCTCCCCATTCCTCGGCTGAACTGGTGTCTCGAGAAGTCCCCAACAAAGTCATGGATTAGCCGTCTAAGAGATATATAATCAAACTGGTGGTTCAGTGATCTCCTGTTATAGGCTCACACTAAACCTATGTAGAATGAAGATGAGTGTTATAGATCATCCCATTCATAAGGTTGAAGAACAAAGATACATCTTAGAATAGAGTCACACACGAATTGAATAGAACAGTAGTACTTTTGTTAATTCATGAAAATCAGCAGAGCTCCTAACCTTAACCTAGGAGGTTTAGTGACTCATGCTGATAGAAATATACAATGGTAAATGTGAAAGTGGGCAAGAGTCCTTAACAGGGGTGAATTCTTGTCTATATATACAAATTTAATGACTAAGGATTACAGAAATGAGATAAACTAAGTTGACAGTGCAAAAATCCACTTCTAGGTCCTACTTGGTGAGTGTTTGGGCTGAGCTTGAGTGTCTCCCATGTGCTAATGTCCCTTAGGGGCTTTGAACGCTGGCTAGGGACCCCCTTTTGGGCGTTGAACTCAAGTTGCTCCCTTATGGGCGTTGAACGCTATGACTAGGGCTGGTAACTGGCATTGAACGCCAGTTTTGGGCCTTTATGTTTGAAACAAAGTATGGACTATTACATATTTCTGAAAATCTCTGGATGTTAGCTTTCTAGAGCCGTTGAGAGCGTGGCATTTGAACCTCTGTAGCTCCAGAAAAACACCTTCGAGTGCATGGAGGTCAGATCCTGATAGCATCTGCAGTCCTTTCTCTGCTTCTGAATCAGACTTCTACTCAAGCTCCTCAATTTCAGCTAGAAATTACCTGAAATTACCATAAAACACACAAACTCAAAGTAAAATCCAAAAATATGAATTTTGCACTAAAAGCTATGAAAATATAATAAAAATTAAATAAAACATACTAAAAACTATTTGAAAACAATGCCAAAAAGCGTATAAAATATCCGTCCATCAGTATGGTTTAGGTTTCTCATAGATAATATATAATGTTTTGTGAAAATATAGGATAGATGATCATTGGATAGGTTGAAAATGTGGGAATATGTGAATGCTAGTAACCTTGATGAAAATGTGGAATTATATTGTGAATGAGTTGATGAATATGATTTTGTTGAGTTGGTTGTAGGAATTGTGTTAACTAATATTGTTGATGGGAGTTGATGAAGGTGTGTGCTGTCGAAATTTTTATAAAAATTGGAGATTCGGTTTGAAATATAATTTAGATAAGCATGGATAAAAGAATTATATTATGTGACTTTGATTTAGAAAGAAAAGAAATGCATCATGTTTTGGAACTTGATTTATTAAGAAAAGTATTATGTTGAAGTTTCAATTTATTAAGAAAAGTATTATGTTTTGAGTTTTATTTAGTTAAAAAGAGAATTATGTTTTGAGTGTGAATTATTGATGAACGAAATGGGAGGTGTGATAACGATAATTGTTGAATGAATTGAATGATGATGAGGATGAATTTGATATGGAAATTGTTATGTGGGGATCGTGGTTATTTACCGCCCACCATATTTTAAAGAAAATTATTTTTTGGGGATCGTGGTTATTTACCACCCACCAGATTTGATATGAAATTATTGTGGAGATTGTGGTTATTTACCGCCCACGTGTATGCTGTTGAAAACGTCTGTGGGGATCAAGGTGGTTTACCGCCCGCAGATGGTGAGGATCGAGGTGGTTTACCACTCACCAGGTGAGGATCGTGGTACTGTACTACTCACCAGTTTTCAAGAGGACGATGTCCGGGTTAACTACTGGACATGTCGGGTTATTGGCTATATAATCAATAGATGAGACTCATCAGCCATAGGGCAAGCATACATTTGATGCATATGTGTGTTTTGTTTGATTGTGCATTAATTGGGCTTGCCTATTGATTATTATGCTTACCTGCTATATTTGCTACATGCTTTATCTGTATTCTACTTATGTTTTCTTTGTCTGTACTGCTTTATCTGTATTCTTTCAACTATATCTATGTACGTATTTTATTTTTAGAGGTCGTAGCGCCTTGGTGTACGGAATTGCAATCACACTTTTGTAATTCTGCTCAACTAACTAGCAAGTGCACCGGGTCATCCAAGTAATAAAATCTTACGCGAGTAAGGGTCGATCCTACAGAGATTGTCAGCTTGAAGTAAACTATGGTCATCTTGTAAATCTCAGTCAGGCAGATTCAAATGGTTATGAGGTATTGATAATTAAGAGGTAAATAAAATGGAAAATAACATAGAGATACTTATGTAATTCATTGGTGGAAATTTCAGATAAGCGTTTGGAGATGGTTTGTTGCTTCTGAACCTCTGCTTTCCTATTGTCTTCATCCAATCATGTGTCCTCCCTTCCATGGCAAGCTGTATGATCCTCTCAGTGAAAATGGTCCGGCTACGATTTCTGTACAGCTAATCAACTGTTGAATTTCTCGTCTCGGATGAAAAATACTAGGCACAGCTATCGCAAGGCTAATTATCTGTCGGTTCCCACTTGTGTCGGAATAGGATCTCTCTATCCTTTTGAACACTGTCACTGCGCCTAACAGTCATGAGTTTGAAGCTTGTCACAGTCATCCTGTCCCAGATCCTACTTGGAATACCACAGACAAGGTTTAGACTTTCTGAATCTCAGGAATGCTGCCAATTGTTTCTATCCTACACCACGAAGGTTCTAACCATGCGAACTCGGTCCGTGGATTAGAGACCCAAGAGATTATACTCCAGCTGTCGTCCAATGACTATGTTGAACATCATGTAGATCGCTTGTGGTTGTTAGGCACGCGGATCTTGGCTAAGCGAGTAATGAAGATAGTGGGTGATTGTCACGGGTCACCCCTTCATTCTGACTTAACTGAATTAAGTACGAGAGTATATCTTGGAGAAGAAGTAGGCGTGAATTGAAAGAGAAACAATAGTACTTGCATTAATTTATGAAGAACAGCAAAGCTCCTCACCTTAATCTATTAGGTGTAGAAACTCCACCGTTGGAAAATACATAAGAAAAGAAGGTCTAGGCATGGCCGAATGGCCAGCCTCCTAAAAGTGATCAAAATAAAACTCTTGACACTTTTACAATAGTAAAAAGTGCTATTTATACTAAACTAGTTACTAGGGTTTACAGAAATTAAGTAACTAAGTGTAGATAGTGCAGAAATCCACTTTCGGGGCCCACTTGGTGTGTGCTTGGGCTGAGCTTTGAAGCTTTCATGTGCATAGGCTATTCTTGGAGTTAAACACCAGCTTGGGTGCCAGTTTGGGCGTTTAACTCCAGTTCTGGTGCCAGTTCTGGCGTTTTACGCTAGGAAGGGGTCTCTAGTGGGCGTTTAGACGCCAATTTGGGCCATCAAATCTCAGACAAAGTATGGACTATTATACATTTCTGGAAAGCCCAAGATGTATACTTTCCAACGCTATTGAGTGTACGCCAATTAGGCTTCTGTAGCTCCAAAAAATCTACTTCGAGTGCAGGGAGGTCAGAATCCAACAGCATCTGCAGTCCTTTCTCAGCCTCTGAATAAGATTTTTGCTCAGGTCCCTCAATTTCAGCCAGAAAATATCTGAAATCACAGAAAAACACACAAACTCATAGTAATGTCCAGAAATGTGATTTTTGCATAAAAAACTAATAAAAATATACTAAAAAGTGACTAAAACTTACTAAAAACTGCCTAAAAATAATGCCAAAAAGCGTATAAATTATCTGCTCATCACGCCTCACCACCCCTGATTTACGTCCTAGGCGTAAGTTTTGTGTGGTAGGGTGTTACATTATGGTATCAGAGCAGTTCGTTCCTGTAGAGCCTGAAGAACAGACTCACTATGCTTATGAGCATACTCTGGCTGTGTGTATATACTATTTAGGATGTCTGTTTGACATATATAGCATAAATATTCATGAGCATACTTTTGGAAAATTGAAGCACTAGACTTGAGATATTAAGACTGGTCACCTTAATATTAATTTTTCGGTGTGGACAAGACCCAAAGGGCATCTCATGGATGCGAGCAAGGCTATACGGTTGATTTTAAAGCTGCTCTGGAGAATATGGTTGCTGCTGTGCGAGCTGCTGCTAAAGGGATGGAGCGAACAAATTAGGAATGATGAATGAGGCGGTAATAGACTTGGTGATGGAGATAACTAAGTGATCCAAACTCGTGCAGCTAGAATAAAAGTTAATGGCATTAGTTGGAGAAGTAAAAGGATGCAAGAAGATGTTATGTGGAAGCGAGTGAAGAATTAAGCTCTTCGTGATTTATAATTTGAGTGGCGCTGTGGAAGCATGGTGATTTGGTGGATCTAGAGTTGTAGTGGCTTGAGAAAGGAGTCTTCAGATAGGAGATTATTTTGAGGATTGACGTAGGATTAAAGAATGGAAAGTGTGAGTGTGTGATTTAGGTTATAGCAGGTTGATCAGACTAAGAGATTGAATAATTATTTAGTGTTTGAGACAGTGAGAAGTATTTGAGATTGTTTTGATTTAGATAGAAACCTTAAAGGGTAAGAGAGAGTGTAGTTGTAACACCCCGTTACCCAAGCCTTACCTCGCGCCATAAAGCGAAGGATAACAAAGTATCACAATAGTTCTAAGCCTCGTATAATATCATATATACATATATAGAAAGAAATAGTAATACTAGAAGCCCGGGGAAGGATTAAAAGCTCAAATTGCATAAGGCGAAATTACGAAACACAAAGCGTTCACACACGATAACTAAACGCATAATCCATTTTAATACCTTGTTTAGAGGTTTATAATTGATAACTAATCTTGGAGCACCTCTTTCTATTTCAGATGCTTTCATCACATAGAAGCCTGTACAACTCCAGGGTGATTTTGAAGGCCTTATTAGTCCCTTATCTAGATATTCTTGTATTTCTTTTTTACAATATTCTAGATACTCTTTGTTCATATGTATCGGTTTTGCCTTTGTTGGTATATCTTTTTCATTAAACCCATCTTCATATGGTAAAGATATTTTATGTAATTTTCTATGTTGAAAAGCTGTGGGATTTAAACTACATAATTCTATCTTAATTTTCTCTTCAATTGCTTTTATTTTATCTTGTATTTCTGGGGTTTGTAATTGTTCTTCTATTCTTTTATGTGGGAAGGTATCTGATAATATTTATTAAGAAATTATTTTTAACTGGATTTTTATTACAAGTCTTCTTGATAAACCTCAAAATTTTATAGTTACAACTTTGAAGTAGCAGTGAGAACTGTTAATACGTTGGTCAGCCCAGATTGTAATCCCGGTTGTAAGTCCTAGTAAGGTAGGGAATCTGTTGATTAACGAGGGTGGTCCCATAACTCACAAAGTTCTAACCATAAAATGGCTAGTTTATTAAGAACGATGAGTAGTTTAAATCTAGGGAAAAATAATTCTTTAGTGATAAAAACAGATAATGATGAAGCATCCACCTTTGGAACTAAAAATGAATTAGAAATAGCTAAATTAGAAGAAAGTTTCCATAATTGGAATATACCTATAATAGATAAAGATAAAGTATATAAAAAGAGAAACTTTTGGGAAGGAAGAAATTATGAAATTCATATGGTAGAATATTGTAAACCAGGAACAAGTAATAATAAGATTATTACCATCTTAGAAGAGGATAAATTGAAAGAACATAGCAGTAAAGGATACAACTTCATCCATATAGGATTAATACAAGTAGCCATAAAACCTAATTTTAGAATAGGAATTAATCTGCCTATATTATTAACTTTAAGAGATACCAGATTCCAAAATTTTAGTGACTCATTAATAGGAATATTAGAAAGTAACTGTCACAATGGACCAGTTTTCTTTAATTGTTACGCAAATTATGCTATGAATTTAAGAAATGAATACACATGGCAAGCCTTAAAATTGCAAGTAAGATCTGATGAGATAATTATAAATGAGAAATATGATCCATTCGAAATAATCTATAGAATATATTATAAAATTACTAAGGTTAATTATGTTTTTAAAGCATTAAGACAATCCTCAAAAGAAGAAACGATAATCATGCATGCAAATCTAAAAAGATCTAATATACAAACACCTAGAAGATTAAGACATGAAGAATTAAAAAGTAGAATGCCTGAAGAATGGATAATACCTGATGGTATTGAAGAACCACAAATACAAAATACTAGAATAAGAGAAATAATCAGAGAAGGGCCTGATATTAGAATTAGGATGAATAGATCCCAATCATTAAGAATTCCTGATAATGTTGAAACTATTAGTCATAGAAATTCTATAGATAACTCATCAATAGAAAATATGGATCATATTGTAGGAATTAACAACAGAAGGCCAAATATAGCCACTGCTGTATATAAATCACCTTCGAAATTTGATCCAATGGAATCACAAGTTTTATCAGTAATTATAAAGGAAGAACCAATTGAGATTGATAAAGAATGGATAAGACAAGATTTTAATGCTGATTATAATAAACCCCTAAGAGATTGATATTTTACCAACCATTCAGAAAATGAAGTTATTAGACTAAGAGAACTATTCTATGATTTTATGAAAGAAAATAGAATTAGTTTATACTTCTTTGATTGGTACGTTAATTATTACTCTAGACCTGATAAGAAATTATGTCCTTTAACAAAACCAACTATTGTTTGGAAAACAAGCTCAGGATCAGTAATTGAATCTGAATATCCTCCTAAAGAAACTATTAAAATACCAATTAGAAAAGACCTAGAAGTTGAAGCAACACCTTATAAAGATAGCAATGCAGAAGGAAATATAGAAAAAAGAGATATTAAGAAA
>NC_029772.3:59699234-59797778 GCF_000817695.3 Arachis duranensis | reverse complement strand
AGAAAAACTTAGAAGTATTAGTCTAGGAAAATTAACAATTAATACATTACAAAAGGAAGAAGAATTAGAACTAAATAAAATCTCCTATAAAAGAGATTATCCTAAAACCAGAAATTATTATCCTAGACCATCACCAGTAGATGTAGGCCTAGAAGAGCGAACACAATTAGTACAAAATAGTTTTTTAGGATCAGACTTAGTAGAATGGAATATAGATGGATTAAGTGAACAAGCCATTTTAGATCAAATGTGTAATATGACTATGGCTGCAACTGCCTATAAGATGAGAAAAGCTTCTGATATAGAAGCAGCAATTATGATAACCCAAGGATTTACAGGACAATTAAAAGGTTGGTGGGATAATTTTCTCAGCATCTAAGAAAAAGAATTAATTATTAATAGTATTAAACAAGAAGATCAGTCATCAGACGCTACATCCACATTAATATATACTATTATTAAAAATTTTGTAGGAGATCCCAGTATTTTTAAAGATAGAATACAAGCTCAATTAATGAATTTAAGATGTCCAACCATGTTTGATTATAGATGGTATAAAGATGTTTTTATGTCAAAAGTCATGATAAGAGATGATGCACATGCACCTTTCTGGAAAGAAAGGTTCATAGTAGCCTTACCAAAATTATTCTCTGAAAAAGTATTACAAAAACTACAAACACAGTTTGGGACCCAGATTTCCTATAATTCATTAACTTTTGGACAATTGCATAATATAATAGTACAAACAGGTATAGAAATATGCAAAGATACCAAGATACAACAGAAAATAAAACAAAAAAGTATCACGGGAAAAAGAGAGCTTGGCACTTTCTGTTATCAATATGGAATAACTCCTGAAAAAGCACCTGGTGGATAGCATAAAGTTAAAAAAAAATTTTATAAAAAACCTAAATATAATATAGACAAATCCCTTTATTATGAACAAAAATATCATAAAAAATTCCATAAAACCCCTAAAGGAAAGACTAAATTTTCTAATAAGAAAAAACAAGTAACATGTTGGAAATGTAAAAATAAGGACATTATGCTAATAAGTGTACGACAGAACAGAAAATAAATAAAATAGAAAATAAAGAGATTAAACATGCTTTAAAAGCCATACTAATCAATTCAGAATCAGATGAAGAATCAAGCTATGAGGATTCTTTTGAAACTGAAGACTATTTTATACAACAATTAGACCTTATATTAGAAGAAGAGAGCTCAGAAGGAAATAGTGAGGAACAGAATAATAATAATTGTTTAGGAATAGGATTATGTAACTGTAAAAATTGTGAAAAAAACTGTAAATGTTTTAACTAAAGAACAAACTAGTCAAAATAATTGACAAGTTAGAAGATACGCCATTAAGGGATGAGTTTATAAGACAATTAGCTGAATTAGTTAAAAAAGAAGAAGAAAGTAAGCAAGAAATAAGACCAATAGAAATAAAAGAAATTTATAATCGTTTCAAAAACCCACAAGAAGTTTCCCTTAATTCTCTCAAAGAAGAGATAAAAAAGTTAAAAAGAGAAGTTTCAGAATTAAAACAACAAAATATTAATATGGACTACAGATTACTAAAAATAGAAGGAGAAAACATAATAAAAATCCAAGAACAATCTTTGCAAAATAATGAAGGGACTAGTAATATAACAATTCCCGAGAATTATATTAACTTGGGTATAGAAAATTATATAAATATATTAACATTATTAGTAAGCCAAAAATGGTTCACTACGATAACTTTAATAGTAGGAGAAGAAAAATTTGATTTAATAGGTATGGTAAATTTAGGAGCTGATGTTAATTGTATACAAGAAGGATTAATACCCACAAAATATTATGAGAAAATTACAGAAAGAGTCTTAATGGCAGAAAATGACAAAATGACTATAGACTATAAGTTATCTAAAGCAAAAATTTGTAAAAATAGGGTATGCTTTGCCACTACATTCTTTTTAGCAAGAAATATATCTCATCAAGTTATATTAGGAAATCCTTTTACTTTATTATTATATCCCTTTAATGCCGACATCGACGGAATAACTTGTACAAGAATCCCCAATCATCCTGTTCATTTTGAATTTCTCACCAGACCAAAACAGCATGAACTCAATATGTTACAACACCTATCTACACAGGTTAGTGTTATGGAAACAGAAGTAAGACAAATTAATTGTTTGAGCCAAGAGAAAATTTTACAACACTTACCGCGTCAGGTTAATATTATAAAAAGGAAGACAAGACAAATTAACTACTTAAACCAAGAAGTTACACATAAAAGAATAGAAGAACAATTACAAATCCCGGAAATACAAGATAAAATAAAAGCAATTGAAGAGAAAATTAAGACAAAATTATGTAGTTTAAATCCCACAGCTTTTCAACATAGAAAATTACATAAAATATCTTTACCATATGAAGATGGGTTTAATGAAAAAGATATACCAACAAAGGCAAAACCGATACATATGAACAAAGAGTATTTAGAATATTGTAAAAAAAAAATACAAGAATATCTAGATAAGGGACTAATAAGGCCTTCAAAATCACCCTGGAGCTGTACAGGCTTCTATATGATGAAAGCATCTGAAATAGAAAGAGGTGCTCCAAGATTAGTTATCAATTATAAACCTCTAAACAAGGTATTAAAATGGATTAGGTATTCTTTACCAAATAAAAGTGATTTAATTAAAAGATTAAATAAAGTAAATATCTTTTCAAAATTTGATTTAAAATCAGGATATTATCAAATTGCAGTAAAAGAGGAAGATAGATATAAAATAGCTTTTATAGTACCCTTTGGACATTATGAATGGAATGTAATGCCTCAAGGATTAAAAAATGCCACAATCGAATTCCAAGAAATAATGAATAATATATTTTACCCGCATATAGAATTTACTATAGTATATCTTGATGACGTATTAGTATACTCAAAAGGAATAAAGTAGCAGATATATCATCTAGAAAAATTCATGGATATTATAAAAGAACAAGGATTAGTTTTATCAGAAAAGAAAATGAAAATTTTTACAACTAAAGTAAGGTTCTTAGGATATGAAATTTATCAAGGAACTATAGTACCTATTAAAAGAGCCGTTGAATTTGCAGGTAAATTTTCAAATGAAATAACTGACAAAAAACAACTATAAAGATTTTTGGGATGTTTAAATTATGTAGCAGGATTCTTACCTGGAATAAGAGTTACATGCGAACCTCTTTATAAGAGACTAAGAAAGTATCCACCTCCATGGACAAAAGAAATGACTTCAATAATAATAAAAATAAAAAATGTAGTAAAAGAAATACCTTGCATAAGTATACTAGACCATCGGCTAAATTAATTGTAGAAACAGATGCATCAGAATTAGGATATGGAGGAATTCTTAAACAAATACCTCCTGATAGCTCAAAAGAACAAATAGTAAAATATCATTCAGGAATTTGGAACCAAGCTCAAAAGAACTACCCCACAGTCAAAAAAGAAATACTTGCCATAGTATTATGTGTTTTAAAATTTCAAGAAGATTTATTTAATAAAACCTTCTTAATAAGAACTGATTGTAAAGCAGCCCCAAATGTTTTAGAAAATAATGTCAAAAATTTGGTTTCAAAACAAATATTTGCAAGATGGCAAGCTATTTTATCATGTTTCGATTTTACTATTGAACATATAAATGAATTAAAACAACAAAATATTAATATGGACTACAGATTACTATAAATAGAAAGAGAAAATATAATAAAAATCCAAAAACAAAATTTTGACCAAATAAAAGAACCAAAATTACCTATTACTGTTGTACCAGCAAAACAATTATCATTAAGACCTATGACAATGTCACAGGTTGTAAAAGCCGCACCATCATCGTCATCACCTTCTAAGAGCCTTTTAATTACTACTAATAATAAATTCACATTATTACAACCATCTGACCTCTATAATACTCAACCCTTGAAAGAACAATTTCCTTATTATGAAAAACCCAATCCTATAAAGATATTAACCATTGAAAAAGAGTTGTTCAAAAAAGACAGAAAAACCCTATACAAGACCATCTTCCCAAATACTTTCCATTATATTCCTATTAACCCACAAAAAACCCAAAAATTTTATGAATTCATATTAGTAGACACCGGATCCGTTGAATTAACACATTACAGAGATTCCAACACCAAGCAGCCTATTTATTCAAAAATAAAAATTATAAAAATATTATTCTTGCAAGAGTGGGAAATACCCCCATATCAGTCTAAAAGCTTCTCATTAAAATTTGAACCTCTGAACTATACCTACTATGATTAACAAGAAGCCTGGAATAATATTTTATTTCTATCACCAAGTCCCCATTCTTGGTTTATTTGGTTCAGAAAGGATATCATTACAATTCCCCAAATGGTTTCAAGCATGGTTCCAGAACTTTGGACCAATAGAAGCTTTCTTCCCAAAAGAGGCCAGTATGGCGTATGAATATTTTAAAAGAAAGTCATCATTCCTACAAGAATATAAATTCATTTCATTCATAGCAGCCATGGGAATAAGCTGGATTATGACATGGGAATATGATTCAGCAGCATATGAAGAATCTCCAAGCATACAATATATAGTAAGAATAATAAAAATTAAATGGTGGAACAAATATGATATAAATTTACTAAGAAGAGCAGCTATTGATCAATGGTTAACAACATCACAAAAGCGTCCAGCAATAACAGCCTCAAGCACCACCAATGAACAAATAGCTTATAAAAAAGAGACCCAATTCTTAGCACAGAAGCGATAAATTATGGCAGCCCTAGCAGCAGCAACCTCAGAGGAAGATATTCAAAGCTCTCTACAAGCAATACAAACCGTACCTCTTGGAGAAGACGAAGAGGTCCAGTCCAGCCCAGCTCATTACTATCAAGACTCTCAAGACCCATTTGAGATGTAAAAAGTATTGTATATGCAATGAATATAAAAGTCCAATCGTAAAGAAAAATGATTTCAGTAAAAAAAAAATTCAGTAAAAAAAAAGTAAAAAGTAAAAAGTAAAAGGTAAAAAGTAAAAAGTAAAAAAGTAAAAAGAGAACAGTAAAAGCAAACAGTGAATGTCGGCAGAATAGTAAATGTCGGCAAACAGTACTGTCGGCAAATAGTACCCAAATAGTCACCATTTGAGGTCTATAAATACCAAAGGCCTCATTCATTCAAGGGCATCAAATACTTGAAAGCTCAAGAAATCTCTCTACTCTTATATCTTATAAGTGTGAAATGCCAAAAGAGGACTAGTCACAGCTTGTGGAGTTTAGGCCGGCTAATCAAACTAAATACAACAGGATTTCGAAGTTTAAAACAGCGACAACCAATCTCTCAAAGTTTTCAGAAAATAAAGCCTCTAAGGCAACAAAGTTAAATATACAAGAGGTGAGAGAATACTACAACAAAAGTAAAACAAAAAATAACAAGGAAGGAACCATACTCCGCTCTGTTACCATGTCCGCAATTTCAACGAGTTGAATTATGACCTGCATCTGAAAATCAATAAAAACATATGGTATGAGAACCAGAGGTTCTCAGTATGGTAACAGTGCCCAATATATAAGAAGTTAGATTTTGGGACGCCAAATGCAATCCTAGAACTTCACACCGAAAATAGATTTTCAAGCTTAGCAAAATAAATAATGTAAACCATAAACAGTAAATAGGATTATCAAAACTTAGGGGATCTCTAACTAGTACTAATCACACTACTGTATCCCACAGCCTTCGCCAACCTAACCTCCATGCGATCCCATCGCCACCGCCTTCTGAACCTCCTCAATCCCAGCAGAAAACACAAGTAATGCAGACAAGTAAAGCACAAGTAAAGTACATGTACATCAAATAGAACAATTAGCAAGTAAACATGTGATTCATTTAGGCATAACAGAAATTAAGCAAAGCAAACAAGCAGGTAGAAGATGCATATGATGAATGCCTTTCCTATTGGCTCGTGATATCACTTGTCGGTCTATAAATGCCAACCTGACTCATCCTTACGGATGTAGCTTTTCTGCCACTCCCACGGATATAGTGCCGGGCACACTATATTGACCCACAGATATAGTGCCGGGCATACTCTATTGACCCACGAATATAGTGTCGGGCACACTCGCATGCGTAACCCAAGGATATAGTGCCTGACACACTCTTGTAGCAGAAAAGATTATTAATTATAATTCATTACCAGGGACATAGTGCCTTGTATACTATCGTACTTAACCCAACGATATAGTGCTTGGCACACTCTCAACATTTAACAAGATCATCATTCCTTTTTGAGTTATCATCATACTTAACCCAGGGATATAGTGCCTGGCACACCCTCAATATTCAACAAGATCATCATTCCTTTCTGAGTCCTCAACTCATCATAACCATCATCATTTTTCATTTTCTCGAATTTGCCATAAATTATAATAACCTCTCAAGTCCTCTTAGTCATCCCTAATATAGTATTCCGCCCGCTCACCCACCACTTCAGCAACCTAAACCTCCGTCTTCTAAACTCAACCAAAAATACCCCTTTTAATTCACTTATTATTTTCTCCCTTGATTCAAGATCCAAAAACTAGCAAAAAGGTTTTAAACAAGTGTTACGAAAGTTTGCAAGCTTGGCGGGAGGGTAAAAACGGTTAAAAACAAGGTTTTTATTGAAAAATAGGGCAGTGTGCGTATGTACAGAGTTGTGCGTACGCACGCCCAGAAGAGTTTTCCCAGCTTGTGTGTGCGCACGAGGTTGTGCATACGCACAACTTACAAATTTCGCAAGGTGTGTGTGTGGTGCACGAAATTGTGATCATCAACAATGGCGCCAAAGACTTGGAACTCTCAAACGTGAATCAAACTTTGTCACAACTTCGCACAACTAACCAGCAAGTGCACTAGGTCGTCCAAGTAATAAACCTTACGTGAGTAAGGGTCGATCCCACAGAGATTGTTGGTATGAAGCAAGCTATGGTCATCTTGTAAATCTCAGTCAGGCAGATTTTAATGGTTATGATGGTTTTCAAATATAAACATAAATAAATCATAAAATAGAGATAGAGATACTTATGTAAATCATTGGTGGGAATTTCAGATAAGTGTATGGAGATGCTTTGTCCCTTTTGAATCTCTGTTTTCCTACTGTCTTCCTCCAATCATTCTTACTCCTTTCTATGGCAAGTTGTATGTAGGGCGTCACCGTTGTCAATAGCTACTTCCCATTCTCTCAGTGAAAATGGTCCAAATGCTCTGTCACAGCACGGCTAATCATCTGTTGGTTCTCGATCATGTTGGAATAGAATCCAGTGATTCTTTTGCGTCTGTCACTACGCCCAACACTTGTGAGTTTGAAGCTCATCACAGTCATCCCATCTCAGATCCTACTCGGAATACCACAGACAAGGTTTAAACTTTTCGGATCTTAGGAATGGCCGCCAATAATTCTAGCTTATACCACAAAGATTCTGATTAGGGAATCCAAGAGATACACACTCTAGCTCTCGTTTGTAGAATGGAAGTGGTTGTCAGGCACGCGTTCATAAGGACAGATGATGATGAGTGTCACGGATCATCACATCCATTAGGTTAAAGTACGAGTGATATCTTAGAACAAGAATAAGCTTGAATTGAATAGAAGAATAATAGTAATTTCATTAATACTCGAGGAACAGCAGAGCTCCACACCTTAATCTATGTTGTGTAGAAACTCCACCGTTGAAAATACATAAGTGATGGTCCAGGCATGGCCGTGAGGCCAGCCTCCAAGGTCTAAGAACTAAACGTCCAAAGATGTACAATCCCAGATTAATTCAAAGATGTCAAGTACAATAGTAAAAAGTTCTATTTATACTAAACTAGCTACTAGGGTTTATAGAAATAAGTCTAAGTGCAGAAATCCACTTCTTGGGCCCACTTTGGTGTGTGCTTGGGCTGAGCTTGAGCTTTACACGTGCAGAGGCTTCTCTTGGGGTTAAACGCCAAGTTGTAACATGTTTTTGGCGTTTAACTCTGGTTTGTGACGTGTTTCTGGCATTTTACTCCAAAATGCAGCATGGAACTTGTGTTGAACGCCAGTTTGCATCGTCTAAGCTCGAATAAAGTATGGACTATTATATATTGCTGGAAAGCCCTGGATGTCTAATTTCCAACACAATTGAGAGCGCGCCTTTTGAAGTTCTGTAACTCCAGAAAATCCATTTCGAGTGCAGGGAGGTCAGAATCCAACAGCATCAGCAGTCCTTTGTCAGCCTCCTATCAGATTTTTGCTCAGGTCCCTCAATTTCAGCCAGAAAATACCTGAAATCACAGAAAAACACACAAACTCATAGTAAATTCAAAAAATGTGAATTTTGCATAAAAACTAATAAAAACATCCCTAAAAGTAGCTAGATTCTACTAAAAACTACCTAAAAATAATGCCAAAAAACGTATAAATTATCCGCTCATCACAACACCATACTTAAATTGTTGCTTGTCCCCAAGCAACTAAAAATCAAATAGGATAAAAAGAATAGAATATACTATAAATCTCAAAATATCAATGAATATTAGTTCTAATTAGATGAGCGGGACTTGTAGTTTTTTGCTTTTGAACAGTTTTGGCATCTCACTTTATCCTTTGAAGTTTAGAATGATTAGCATCTACAGGAACTCAGAATTCAGATAGTATTATTAATTCTCCCTTTCTGCTTTGGATCACGACTTTAACCACTCAGTCTTAAGCTTTTTCACTTGGACCTTCATGCCACAAGCACATGGTTAGGGACAGCTTGATTTAGCCGCTTAGGCCTGGATTTTATTTCCTTGGGCCCTCCTATCCATTGATGCTCAAAGCCTTGGATCCTTTTTACTCTTGCCCTTTGATTTTAAGGGATATTGGCTTTTTCTGCTTGCTTTTTTCGCTTTCTTTCTCTTTTTTTTGCCACTTCTTTTTTTTTCACAAGCTTTGTTCTTCACTGCTTTTTCTTGCTTCAAGAATCAATTTTATGATTTTTTAGATCATCAATAACATTTCTCTTTTTCATCATTATTTCAAGAGCCAACAATTTTAACATTCATAAACAACAAGATAAAAAATATGCACTGTTTAAGCATTCATTCAGAAAACAGAAAGTATTGTCACCACATCAATATAATTAAACTAATTTCAACGATGAATTCGAAACTCATGTACTTCTTGTTCTTTTGTATTAAAAACATTTTTCATTTAAGAAAGGTGAAGGATTCATGAAATTATTCATAGCCTTAAGACATAGACACTAAACACTAATGATAATGTAATAAAGACACAAACATAGACAAACATGAAGTTCAAAAACCGAAAAACAGAGAGATAAGAACAAGAAAGTTAAGGAATGAGTCCACTTTAGTGATGGTGGCACCTTCTTCTTGAAGGACCAATGGTGTTCTTGAGCTCCTCTATGTCTCTTCCTTGCCTTTGTTGCTCCTCTCTCATAGCTCTTTGATTTTCTCTAATCTCATTAAGAATGATGGAGTGTTGGATGAACTCCAACCATCCTCTAGCCACAGGCTTAAGGTCCAGTATTCTCAATTAAACCGGCTTGCCTTTTGAGTCTCTTTTTCATTGAGCTCCTTCCACACATATGTCCATGAGGACTTGGTCCAACCTTTGATCAAAGTTGACCCTTCTAGTGTAGGGGCGTGCGTCTTCTTGCATCATAGGCAAGTTGAACGCCAGCCTTATGTTCTCCAGATTGAAATCTAAGCATTTCTCCCGAACCATTGTAAGCCAATTCTTTGGATTTGGGTTCATGCTTTGATCATAGTTCCTAGTGATCCATGCGTTTTCATAGAACTCTTGAACCATTAAGATTCCAACTTGTTGAACGGGGTTGGTGAGAACTTCCTAACCTCTTCTTCGGATCTCATGTCGGATCTCTGGATACTCATTTTCTTGAGCATGAAAGGGACCTCAGGGATCACCTTTTTCTTGGCCACAACTTTATAGAAGTGGTCTTGATGGACCTTTGAGATGAATCTCTCCATCTCTCATGACTCAGAGGTGGAAGCTTTTGTCTTTCCTCTCCTCTTTCTAGAGGTTTCTCCTGCCTTAGGTGCCATAAATGGTTATGGAAAAACAAAAAATCTATGCTTTTATCACACCAAACTTAGAATGTTGCTCGCCCTCGAGCAAAAGAAGAAAGAATAGAAGAAGAAAAAAAAGATATGGAGGAGAGGGAGAGAGGTGTGGGTTTCGGCCAAAGGGGAGAAGAGAGGGTAGTGATGTGTGAAAATGAAGAAGAATGGAGGGGTTTATATAGTGGAGGGAGAGGGGTTTAGGGTTCGGTCATGTAGGGTGGGTTTGGGTGGGAAAGAGATTTTGAATTTGAGGGTAGGTGGGGTTTATGGGGAAGAGAGATTGAGGTGATTGGTGAAGGGTATAGTGTTATTGGATTGTGTGAAGAAGAGAGAATTGGGGGTAAGTGGGGATCCTGTGGGGTCTACAAATCCTGAACTGATCCTATGGGATCCACAGATCCTAAGGTGTCAAGGATTTCTCATCCCTGCACCCTTTAGTTGTGTAAAATGCCCTCTATATGCAATCCTGGCTTTTAACACCAGACTTATGCTTGTTTCTAGCATTAAACGCCCAAATGTAGCTTGTTTCTGGCATTTAACGCCAGCCTAATGCTTGTTTCTGGCATTAAATGCCAGCTTGATGCTTGTTTCTGGCGTTTAAATGCCAGGCAGCTATTCCTCCAGGGTGTGCTTTTTCTTCTGCTGTTTTTGATTCTATTTTTAATTATTGCAATTGGTTTGTGACTCCACATGATCATAAACCTAATAAAAACATAAGAGAACAATAGAAATATATATAAATAAAAATTGGGTTGCCTCCCAATAAGCGCTTTTTTAATGTCAATAGCTTGACAGTGAGCTCTCATAGAGCTTCACAGATGTTCAGAGCATTGTTGAGACCTCCCAACACCAAACTTAGAGTTTGAATGTGTAGGTTTAACACCAAACTTAGAGTTTGGTTGTGGCCTCCCAACACCAAACTTAGAGTTTGATTGTGGGGGCTTTGTTTGACTCTGTATTGAGAGAAGCTTATCGTGCCTCTTTTTCATGTTTACAGAAGGATAACCTTGAGCTTTAAACACAAGGTAGTTCCCATTCAATTGAAGGACTAGTTCATATCTGTCAACATCAATCACAGCTTTTGCTGTGGCTAGGAAGGGTCTTCCAAGAATGATGGATTCATTCTCATCCTTCCTAGTGTCTAAGATTATGAAATCAGCAGGGATGTAAAGGCCTTTAACCTTTACCAACACATCCTCTACCAATCTGTAAGCTTGTTTTAATGACTTGTCTGCCATATCTAATGAGATTCTTGCTGCTTGTACCTCAAAGATCCACAGCTTCTCCATTACAGAGAGTGGCATAAGATTTATACCTGACCCCAGGTCACATAGAGCCTTCTCAAAGGTCATGGTGCCTATGGTACAGGATATTAAGAATTTACCAGGATCTTGTTTCTTTTGAGGTAGAGTTTGCTGAACTCAGGTATCTAGTTCACTAATGAGCAAGGGAGGTTCACATTTCCAAGTCTCATTACCAAACAACTTGGCATTCAGCTTCATGATGGCTCCTAAATATTGAGCAACTTGCTCTTCAGTTACATCTTCATCCTCTTCAAAGGAAGAATAGTTCTCAGAGCTTATGAATGGCAGAAGAAAGTTTAATGGAATCTCTATGGTCTCTATATGAGCTTCAGATTCCCTTAGGTCCTCAATAGGGAACTCCTTTCTGTCTGGGAGACGTCCCATGAGGTCTTCCTTATTGGGATTCACGTCCTCCCCTTCCTCTTTGGATTCAGCCATTTTGATTGTATCAATGGCCTTGCACTCTCGTTTGGATTCTCTTCTGTATTGCTTGGGAGAGCACTATGAGGAGTTTTAGTGATTTTCTTACTCAGCTGACCCACTTGTGCCTCCAAGTTTCTAATGGAGGACCTTGTTTCATTCATGAAACTTAAAGTGGCCTTAGATAGATCAGAGACTATATTTACTAAGCTAGAGGGGCTCTGCTCAGAATTCTCTGTCTGTTGCTGAGAAGATAATGGAAAAGGCTTACTATTGCTAAATCTGTTTCTTCCACCATTACTAAAGCCTTGTTGAGGATTTTGTTGATCCTTCCATGAAAAATTTGAATGATTTCTCCTTGAGAAATTATAGGTAATTCTGTAGGCTTCACCCATGTAATTCACCACTGCCATTGTAGGGTTCTCAGGATCATAAGCTTCTTCTTCAAAAGATGCTTCTATAGTACTGTTGGATGCATTTTGCAATCCAATCAGACTTTGAGAAATCATATTGACTTACTGAGTCAACATTTTGTTTTGAGCCAATATGGCATTCATAGTATCAATTTCAAGAACTCCCCTTTTCTGAGGCATCCCATTACTCACAGGATTCCTCTCAGAGGTGTACATGAATTGGTTATTTGCAACCATGTCAATGAGTTCTTGAACTTCTGCAGGTATTTTCTTTAGGTGGATGGGTCCACCTGTAGAATGGTCCAGTGACATCTTAGAAAGCTCAGATAGACCATCATAGAATATATCTAAAATGGTCCACTCTGAAAGCATGCCAGAAGGACACTTTTTGGTCAGCTGTTTGTATCTTTCCCAAGCTTCATAGAGGGATTCACCATCTTTTTGCTTGAAGGTCTGAACATCCACTCTAAGCTTGCTCAGCTTTTGAGGAGGAAAGAACTTGGCCAAGAAGGCCGTGACCAGCTTATCCCAAGAGTCCAGGCTATCTTTAGGTTGTGAGTCCAACCATGTTCTAGCTCTGTCTCTTATAACAAAGGGGAAAAGCATGAGCCTGTAGACTTCAGGATCTACTCTATTAGTCTTAACATTATCACAGATCTACAAGAATTTAGTTAAAAACTGATAGGGATTTTCTAATGGAAGTCCATGGAACTTGCAGTTCTGTTGTATTAGAGCAACTAGTTGAGGCTTCAGCTCAAAATTGTTTGCTCCAATGGCAGGGATTAAGATGCTTCTTCCATAAAAATTGGAAGTAGGTATAGTATAATCACCAAGCATCCTCCTTGCGCCTCCACCATTGTTATTGGGTTCGGCCATGTCTCCTTCTTTTTCGAGATTCTCTGTAAGGTTTTCTCTGGATTGTTGTGCTTTAGCTTCTCTTAGCTTCTTTTTCAGAGTCCTTTCAGGTTCAGGATCTGCTTCAACGAGAATGTCCTTGTCCTTGCTCCTGCTCATATGAAAAAGAAGAGAACAAAAAAGAAGAGGAATCCTCTATGTCACAGTATAGAGATTCCTTTATGTTAGTAGAAGAAAAGAAGAATAAGAATGAGAAGAGAAAAATTTGAACACAGAGGAGAAGAGAGGTTTCAAATTTTGAGTAGAAGAGAAGTGTTAGTAATTAAATAAATGAATAGAAAAAGATGAGAGGGAGAGAATTTTGAAAACTGTTTTTGAATAAATGGTTAGTGATTTTCGAAAATTAAGAGAAGAAGTAAAATTAAAATTAAAATTTGAAACAATTAGTTAATTAAAAGAATTTTGAAAAAGGGTGAGGGTGATTTTCAAAAATTAGAAAGAGTAAAGTAGTTAGGTGGTTTTGAAAAAGATAAGAAACAAACAAAAAGTCAATTAGTTAGTTGAAAAAGATTTAAAATTCAATTTTTTGAAAAGATAAGAAGTTGGAAAAGATTTAGAAAAAGATATTTTGAAAAGATATGATTGAAAAAGATATTTTGGAAAAGATTTGATTTTTAAAATTAAAATTGATTACTTGACTAACAAGAAACTAAAAGATATGATTCTAGAATTTAAAGATTGAACCTTTCTTAACAAGAAAGTAAGAAACTTGAAATTTTTTAATCAATCACATTAATTGTTAGTATAATTTTCGAAAATAAAAGATAAAATTAAGAAAAAGATTTTTGAAAATCAATTTTAAAGAGTTTTCGAAAATAATAAAAAATGAAAAAGATTTGATTTTTTGAAAAAGATTTTGAAAATATTTTTTAAAATTGAAATCTTGACTTGACTAACAAGAAACAACTTATTTTAAAAAATTTTGACGAAGTCAAGCCAAAGATTTCGAAATTTATGAGAGAAATAAGGAAATGATATTTTTTGATTTTTGAATTTTTAATGATGAGAGAGAAAAACACAAATATGACCCAAAACATAAAAATTATGGATCAAAACACATGATGCATGCAAGAACACTATGAATGTCAAGATGAACACCAAGAACACTTTGAAGATCATGATGAAGATAAAGAATTATTTTTGAAAAATTTTCAAGAAAGGAAAAACATGCAAGACACCAAACTTAGAAATTTTTGGTCCTTAGACACTATGAATGCAAAAATGCATATGAAAAACAACAAAAAACACAAAACAAGAAAATTTAGAGATCAAACAAGAAGACTTATCAAGAACAACTTGAAGATCATGAAGAACACCATGCATGAGTTTTTTCGAAAAATGCATAAATTTTGAAAACATGCAATTGACACCAAACTTAAAAATTGACTCAAGACTCAAACAAGGAACACAAAAATATTTTTTTTTTGATTTTATTAAATTTTTTTTGAAAAACGAAAACAAAGAAAAAAATTTTTGAAAACTTTTTTGGAAAACAAAATAAGAAGAAAATGACCTAATCTGAGGAACAAGATGAACCGTCAGTTGTCCAAACTTGAATAATCTCCGACAACGGAGCCATAAACTTGGTGCACAAAATTGTGATCATCAACAATGGCGCCAAAGACTTGGAGCTCTCAAACGTGAATCACACTTTGTCACAACTTCACACAACTAACCAGCAAGTGCACTGGGTCGTCCAAGTAATAAACCTTACGTGAGTAAGGGTCGATCCCACGGACATTGTTGGTATTAAGTAAGCTATGGTCATCTTGTAAATCTCAGTCAGGCAAATTTTAATGGTTATGATGGTTTTCGAATATAAAGATAAATAAAGCATAAAATAGAGATAGAGATACTTATGTAAATCATTGGTGGGAATTACAGATAAGTGTATGGAGATGCTTTGTCCCTTCTGAATCTCTTCTTTCCTACTGCCTTCCTCCAATCATTCTTACTCCTTTCTATGGCAAGCTGTATGTAGGGCGTCACCGTTGTCAATGGCCACTTCCCATCCTCTTAGTGAAAATGGTCCAAATGCTCTGTCACAGCACGGCTAATCATCTGTCAGTTCTCGATCATGTTGGAATAGAATCCAGTGATTCTTTTGCGTCTGTCACTATGCCCAACACTCGAGAGTTTGAAGCTCGTCACAGTCATCCCATCTCAGATCCTACTCGGAATACCACAGACAAGGTTTAGACTTTTCGGATCTTAGGAATGGCCACCAATAATTCTAGCTTATATCATGAAGATTCTAATTAAGGAATCCAAGAGATACACACTTTAGCTCTCGCTTGTAGAACAAAAGTGGTTGTCAGGCACACGTTCATAAGGATGGATGATGATGAGTGTCACTGATCATCACGTCCATCAGGTTGAAGTACGAGTGATATCTTAGAACAAGAATAAGCTTGAATTGAATAAAAGAATAATAGTAATTGCATTAATACTCGAGGAACAGTAGAGCTCCACACCTTAATCTATGGTGTGTAGAAACTCCATCGTTGAAAATACATAAGTGATGGTCCAGGCATGGCCATGAGGCCAGCCCCTGGTGCACGAAATTGCAATCACACTTTTGCAATTCGCACAACTAACCAGCAAGTGCACTGGGTCGTCCAAGTAATACCTTACGTGAGTAAGGGTCGATCCCACGGAGATTGTTGGTATGAAGCAAGCTATGGTTATCTTATTAATGTTAGTTAGGATTTCAATAAGGTTCTCTGAATTTAATTGTAAAAAGTGAAAGTGTTTGGAATAAGTAATTGTTACTCAATAATGGAGAATATGTTGGAGTTTTGGAGATGCTTTGTCTTTTGAATTCCTGTAACATAATGCTTTCTCACTTTCATAAATGCAAGGCTCCTTCTATGGCAAGCTGTATGTAGGGTGTCACCGTTGTCAATGGCTACCTCCCATCCTCTCAGTGAAAATGGTCCAAATGCTCTGTCACAGCACGGCTAATCATCTGTTGGTTCTCGAACATGTCGGAATAGGATCAATTGATCCTTTTGCATCTGTCACTATGCCCAACACTCACGAGTTTAAAGCCCAGAATCCTACTCAGAATACCACAGACAAGGTTTAGACTTTCTGGATCCTCATGAATGCCGCCAACAATTCTAGCTTATACCACGAAGATTCTGATTAAGGAATCTAAAAGATACTCATTCAATCTAATGTAGAACGGAGGTGGTTGTCAGGCACACGTTCATGGATTGAGGAAGGTGATGAGTGTCACGGATCATCACCTTCTTTATAGTGAAGATTCTGATTAAGGAATCTAAAAGATACTCATTCAATCTAATGTAGAACGATCAAAGAGTATAAAATTCAGATCTAAAAATGTCATGAGATCCAAAATAAATCTCTAAAAGTTGTTTAAATACTAAACTAGTAACCTAGGTTTACAGAAAATGAGTAAACTAGGATGGATAGTGCAGAAATCCACTTCTGGGGCCCACTTGGTGTGTGCTGGGGCTAAGACTTAAGCTTCTCACGTGCCTGAGCTATTTCTGGAATTGAATGCCAGGTTGTAACCTATTTCTGGCGTTGAACTCCAACCTGCAACCTGTTTCTGGCGCTGAACGCCAAACTGCAACATGGAACTGGCGTTGAATGCCAGTTTACGTCATCTATCTTTGCGCAAAGTAAGGACTATTATATATTGTTGGAAAGCCCTAGATGTCTAATTTCCAACCCAATTGAGAGCGTGCCAATTGGATACCTATAACTCCAAAAAATTCATTCTGAGTGCAGGAATGTTAGAATCCAACAGCATCAACAGTCCTTTTTCAGCCTAAATCAGATTTTTGCTCAGCTCCTTCAATTTCAGCCAGAAAATACCTGAAATTACAGAAAAGCACACAAACTCATAGTAAAGTTCAGAAATATGAATTTTTCCTAAAAACTAATAAAATTATACTAAAAACTGACTAAAACATACTAAAATCTACATGAAATTACCCCCAAAAAGCGTATAAAATATCCGCTCATCACAACACCAAACTTAAACTGTTGCTTGTCCTCAAGAAACTAGATAAATAAAATAGGATAAAAAGAAACTAAGAAGCAATAATATCTCAGAGTTTTAAGTGAAGCTCATATTCTAATCAGATGAGTGGGACTAGTAGCTTTTTGCCTCTGAATAGTTTTGGCATCTCACTTTATCCTTCGAAATTCAGAATGATTGGCATCCATAGGAACTCAGAATTCAGATAGTATTATTGATTCTCCTAGTTTAGTATGTTGATTCTTGAACACAGTTACTTTATGAGTCTTGGTCGTGGCCCTAAGCTCTTTGTTTTCCAGTATTACCACTGGATACATAAATGCCACAGACACATAACTAGGTGAACCCTTTCAGATTGTGACTTAGCTTTGCTAAAGTCCCCAATTAGAGGTGTCCAGAGTTCTTAAGCACACTCTTTTTGCCTTGGATCACGACTTTAACCACTCAGTCTCAAGTTTTTTCACTTGGACCTGCATGCCACAAGCACATGGTTAGGGACAGCTTGATTTAGCCGCTTAGGCCTGGATTTATTCCCTTGGGCCCTCCTATCCATTGATCCTCAAAGCCTTGAATCCTTTTCACCCTTGCCTTTTGGTTTTAAGGGGTATTGGCTTTTTCTTTTTCTTTATCCAATGATTCCTTGTTTTTTTTTTCACTGCTTTTTCTTGCTTCAAGAATCAATTTCATGATTTTTCAGATCATCAATAATATTTCTCTTGTTCATCATTCTTTCTAGAGCCAACAATTTTAACATTCATGAAATTCAATATAAAAAATATGCACTGTTCAAACATTCATTCAGAAGACAAAAAGTATTGCCACCACATCTAAGTAATTATAATTTTTCTTATTAAGAACTCGAAAAAAATATTGCCTCTTTATTCTAAAAATCTACTATTTTATTCATGTTTAATGATGATGAGAAAAATAAATTATAGCTTAATTGGAAATAAAATCAAAATAGATATACTAATTACTACTACTCCTATATAACTTCTAAGGTAAATTTATAAGACAACTATCACAGAGTAAAGCTAAGATTAGGACTCAACAACCTTTATTTTGGGAAGTGGATGTTCCTCTAGTCTGTGGGTGCGTGATCCTTCAAGAGATAATTTCTGACGCTTCAGTTCCTTCAAGTCACGCCTTTGCTCTTCTTGTTCCCCAAGCAGTTTGCAAAGCATGCTATTTTGATTATTTTGTTCTTCCTTTATTTGGTCCATAGCTTCTTGCAACTTGGTAATTGATGCTTCAAGATGCTCCTAGTATTCAAATTGAGGAAATTCCGAGAGGAATTCCTGTGCTCTCCTCTTGATGGGGTCATCCTGCACTTGTTGTTTTTTCATTGATGTTTTGGTGATTGGTCGCTCAACTGAGATATACTCAGTTATTCCCATCTTTACTCCAGCATCTTTACATAGCATAGATATTAAGCTAGGATAAGCCAATTTGGCATCTTTGGAGTTCTTGTTTGCAATTATGTAAAGTTCACACGAAATTAATTGATGAACTTCCACTTCTCTTCCTAACATAATGCAGTGGATCATCACTGCTCTTTTAACAGTGATCTCAGAGCGGTTGCTAGTGAGCAGTATAGAACGCCCAATGAAGTCCAACCAGCCTCTGGCGACTGGTTTGAGATCTTCTCTCTTGAGTTGATTTGGGACGCCCTTGGTACTGGTGGTCCACTTGGCTCCAGGGAGGCATATGTCCTCTAGAATCTTGTCCAGGCCTTTATTTGTTCTCATCATTCTCCTATTAAAGGAGTTTGGGTCATCTTTCAGCTGAGGTAGCTTAAAGATCTCCCTGATTTTATCAGGGTGGATGTGAACAATCTTTCCTTTGACCAAGGTTCGATAGTCATAGAGAGCAGTTCTAGATATTCTCTGCCTATCTGTTTGCCACATTTTAGCGTAGAATTCCTGAACCATGTTTTGAATTTGCTCTTGGATCTCCGGATATTCGTCTTCTTTCAGATCGAATCTAACTTCTGGGATCACTGACCTTAGACCCATTATTTTGTAGTAATGGTCTGAATGTTCTTTGGTTAAGAACTTCCCTTGATTTCAAAGTGATTTTGGAAGACTATTTTTCTTGCCTCTTGGAGTGGGTTGTTTTCCTTTAGGAGCCATGATCTTAGTGAATATGGTTTAGTGATCACGGATAAACACACCAAACTTAGAAGTTTGCTTGTCCTCAAGCAAAAGAAAGGAAAGAAGAGGGATAGAAGCAGAGCTAGTATCGAATGGTGGATGAGAGGAGGGAGGCCAAATGTGGATTTAAAGGGAGGGGGTGGGTTTTCGAAAATTTTGAAGAAAGATAAGATAGAAGATATGATTTATAAAAGATAAATATGATAAGAAAAAGATATAATTTAAAATTAAAAAGTTGTGAATGATATTTGAAAAAGATAAATCTGAATTTTTATTTTTAAAAAGATTTTAAAAGATAATTGAGTTTAAAAAAAAATTTGAAAAGGACTTGGATGGGATTTGTAAAGGATGTGTTTATGAATTAAGATATATTTGATATTTTTTGAAAAAGGAATTTTAGAAATTAGGATTAAAATTTTTGGAATTGAAGGATGAGAGTTTGTAACATGTTTATGCAAGAAATCATGAATTGGAATATAAAAATTTTGACAAATGTGAATTAAAAACGAAATTACCTCCTCCCCACAATCCTGGCGTTAAATGCCCAAACGCTGCATGTTTTGGGCGTTTAACGCCCATTTGCAGCTTCTCCTGGGCGTTCAACACCCAGCTGTTGTTTCTAGCTGGCATTGAACGCCAGGAACTCCTTTGTCACTGGCATTTTTCTGAACACCCAGAACGCTATAAATCTGGCGTTGGACGCCTAGAAGGTGCTTCTTTCTGGCGTTCGACGCCCAGAAGATGCTTCTTTCTAGCGTTTAACACCCAGATGGCTATCCTTACTGGCGTTGAATGCCCAGAAAGTGCTTCTTTTGGGCGTTCAGCGCCCAAAACAACTCTTACTGGCTTTTTTTCGCACCAGTGAGATTTTTTTTTGCTATTTTATCCTCTGAATCCTTCTATAACTCTGTGAACTCAAGCAATTGCTATTTTACCTTGAAGATAATTGACATAAACCTGTAAAAATCAATTAATTAACAAATAAGCTTTGTAAATGGCTAGGTTGCCTCCTAGCAAGCGCTTCTTTATTGTCTTTAGCTGGACTATTACTGAGCTTTAAACAAGTCTCAGTTTTGAGCATTCTTGCTCAAAATTTCTTTCAAGATAATGTTTAACTCTCTGTCCATTAACTATGAAATTTTTGTTAGAATCATTATCCTGAAGCTCCACGTATCCATATGGTGACACACTTGTAATTACATATAGACCTCTCCACTGGGATTTCAATTTCCCGGGGAATAATCTGAGCTTAGAATTAAATAGCAGAACTTTCTACCCTGGCTTAAAGACTTTGGATGATAGTTTCTTATCATGCCATCTTTTTGCTTTCTCTTTGTAAATTTTTACATTTTCGAAAGCATTGAGTCTGAATTCCTCTAGCTCATTTAACTGGAGCAATCATTTTTCTCCAGCTTACTTGGCATCAAGGTTTAGGAATCTGGTTGCCTAATAGGCCTTATGTTCCAGTTCCACTGGCAAGTGACAGGCTTTTCCATACACCAGCTGGTATGGAGAAGATCCTATAGGTGTCATGAATGTTGTTCTGTATGCCCACAGAGTATCATCCAAGCTTCTTGCCTAATCCCTTCTATGGTTAATCACAGTCCGTTCCAAAATTCTTTAAAGTTCTCTGTTAGAGACTTCAGCTTGCCCATTTGTCTGTGGATGATATGGAGTGGCTACCCTGTGGCTAACTTCATATCGAACTAAAGCAGAGTAAAGCTGTTTATTGCAGAAATGAGTGCCCCCATCACTGATTAATACTCTAGGGGTACCAAATCTGCTGAAGATGTGTTTCTGGAGGAATTTCAGCACTGTCTTAGTGTTATTAATGGGTGTTGCAATAGCTTCCACCCATTTGGATACATATCCACTGCCACCAGAATATAAGTGTTTGAGTATGGTGATGGGAAAGGTCCCATGAAGTCAATACCCCATACATCAAACAACTCAATCTCTAAGGTCCCTTGTTAAGGCATGGCATAACTGTGAGGCAGATTGCCAGATCTTTGGCAACTATCACAATTAAGTACAAACACTCGTGAGTCTTTATAGAGAGTAGGCCAGTAGAAGCCACATTGGAGGACTCTTGTAGCTGTTTGTTCACTTCCAAAATGTCCTCCATATTGTGATCGATGGCAGTGCCAGAGGATCTTCTATGCTTCTTCTTTAGGCACACATCTACGGATTATTCCGTCTGCACATCTCTTGAAGAGATATGGTTCATCCCAAAGATAGTACTTTGCATTCGTGATCAATTTCTTTGTTTGCTGCCTACTGTACTCTTTGGGTATGAATCTCACTGCCTTGTAGTTTGCAATGTCTGCAAACCATGGCACTTCCTGGATGGCAAATAGGTGCTCATCCGGAAAGTTTTCAGAGATTTCAGTAGGAGGGAGGGACGCCCCTTCTACTGGTTCTATTCGAGATAGATGATCTGCTACTTGGTTCTCTGTCCATTTTCTGTCTCTTATTTCTATATCAAACTCCTGCAGAAGTAACACCCATCTGATGAGTCTGGATTCTGAATCCTGCTTTGTGAGTAGATATTTAAGAGCAGCATGGTCAGTGTACACAATCACTTTTGATCCTACTAAATAAGATCTGAACTTGTCAATGGCGTAAACCACTGCAAGTAACTCTTTTTCTGTGGTTGTGTAGTTCTTCTGTGCATCATTTAAAACATGACTGGCATAGTAAATGACATGCAGAAGTTTGTCATGTCTTTGTCCCAACACTGCACCAATGGCATGGTCATTGGCATCACACATCAGTTCGTGATTAAGGAATCTAAGAGATACTCATTCAATCTAATGTAGAATGGAGGTGGTTGTCAGGCACATGTTCATGGATTGAGGAAGGTGATGAGTGTCACAGATCATCACCTTCTTCATAGTGAAGCGCGAATGAACATCTTAGATAGGAACAATCATGTTTGAATAGAAAATAGAAATAATTGCATTAATCATCGAGATGCTGCAGAGCTCCTCACCCCCAACAATGGAGTTTAGAGACTCATGCCATCAAAGAGTATAAAATTCAGATCTAAAAATGTCATGAGATCCAAAATAAATCTCTAAAAGTTGTTTAAATACTAAACTAGTAACCTAGGTTTACAGAAAATGAGTAAACTAGGATGGATAGTGCAGAAATTCACTTCTGGGGCCCACTTGGTGTGTGCTGTGGCTGAGACCTAAGCTTCTCACGTGTCTGGGCTGTTTTTGGAGTTGAACGCCAGGTTGTAACCTATTTCTGGTGTTGAACTCCAACTTGCAACCTGTTTCTGGCGCTGAACGCCAAACTGCAACATGGAACTGGCGTTGAACGCCAGTTTACGTCGTCTATCTTTGCGCAAAGTAAGGACTATTATATATTTCTGGAAAGCCCTAGATGTCTACCTTCTAACCCAATTGAGAGTGCGCCAATTGGACTTCTGTAGCTCCAAAAAATCCATTTCGAGTGCAGGGAGGTCAGAATCCAACAGCATCAGCAGTTCTTTTTCAGCCTAATTCTGATTTTTGCTCAGCTCCCTCAATTTCAGCAAGAAAATACCTGAAATTACAGAAAAGCACACAAACTCATAGTAAAGTCCAGAAATATAATTTTTTCCTAAAAAATAATAAAATTATACTACAAACTGACTAAAACATACTAAAATCTACATGAAATTACCCCCAAAAAGCATATAAAATATCCGCTCATCAGCCCTCAAGGTCTAAGAACTAAACGTCCAAAGATGTACAATCCTAGATTAATTCAAAGATGTCAAGTACAATAGTAAAAAGTTCTATTTATACTAAACTAGCTATTAGGGTTTACAAAAATAAATATAAGTGTAGAAATCCACTTTTGGGGCCCACTTTGGTGTGTAATTGGGCTGAGCTTGTGCTTTACATGTGCAGAGGCTTCTCTTAGGGTCAAACGCCAAGTTGTAACGTGTTTTTGGCGTTTAACTCTGGTTTATGTCATGTTTCTGGCGTTTTACTCCAGAATGCAGTATGGAACTGACGTTGAACGCCAGTTTGCATCGTCTAACCTCGAATAAAGTATGAACTATTATATATTGCTGGAAAGTCCTGGATGTCTACTTTCCAACGCAATTAAGAGCGCACCATTTGGAGTCATATAACTCCAGAAAATCTATTTCGAGTGCATGGAGGTCAGAATCCAACATCATCAGCCGTCCTTTTTCAGCCTCCTATCAGATTTTTGCTAAGGTCCCTCAATTTCAGCTAGAAAATAGCTGAAATGATAGAAAAATACACAAACTCATAGTGAAGTCCAGAAATGTGAATTTTTCATAAAAAGTAATAAAAACATCCCTAAAAGTAGCTAGATTTTACTAAAAACTATCTAAAAATAATGCCAAAAAGCGTATAAATTATCCGCTCATTAGTGTGCAAACCAAAGTGTGCTAGCGTTCTCAACAGAATGCATTTCCCTATGTGTGCATGCATACCAGTGTGTGCGTACGCACGTTTTCTGAAAATCACAGGATGTGTGTGCGCACAGCAGTGTGCGTGCGCACACAAACTAGAAATCACAAATCCTGCAACATCACAAAATTCAGATTTTTAACACCAACTTCCGATGATCATATCTTCTTCTACAAAATTCCAATTTCTACAAATTCTATACTGTTTTAAAGCTCTTTGAATTATCTTTAATTTGATACAAAAATCATTCAATTTCAAAAACCGTAGCTCAAGATATGATCTGTCAAAGTTCACCAAAAATCTCTAAACCTCAATTTTAACGAACTCTCAATCCAAAACCAAACTACTCATAATCCAAACAATACCAAAAACTACACAAAGGCCCATACCACTTATTTCTCAAAAATCAACCATTCAATCATCTAAACCATTTAATACGCACCTCATCTAACTTTAACATTCAACCTAAGTTCACATCAAATTCCTTCAACCAACATTCAATATCAACACCAACCATAAGATTCAAAATCCAAAATCACCATCAACATATATCATCACACATCATAATCATCAATATCCCTAATTCCAAACTATCACAAACATTTTACATTAACTTATTACCGTAAATTCTCATAATCCTCATTATTCATCAATATAACTAATCACCATCAATACTCATCAAAACCAATAATTTCCAACAATCATCATCAATCACAATAATCCAATACAACCAACAATTAATGTCAATTCAAATATAATTATTCATACACCAATATCATTCAATCCTATCTTAAGGTCAACTAGTCTAAGTGTCCAGAAATATTACATATTACATAAAGGAAACCGAAATCATACCTTGGCCGATTCGCAAAACGTACCAAACATTAAAACGAAGCCACCAAGCTCGATCCAAAGTGACAAACCAACTCCAACAAATACCAAAACTCAATCTAACATCACATAACATAAAAACATGAAACCTAGGGTTCACAAAAATAACTAAACATAAGGGTTTAGTGAAACCTTACCTTGCCCAACGAGATTAGGGGTAAAACTCAACAATATTCCAATCCTAGATCTCCCCTAAATAACCAAAGTCACAAAATCTACTAAAAAATCAAACGTAAAAATGCAAATTTACTTAGGACAGAAAACTGGAGCTTGAGATGCAATTTCTTACCAGCTTTGCTTAGATAGAAATGAAGAGCTCGATGAGAGTTTCGCGTAGCCTCAAATGACTCATCAATCGGAGTTCTGTAGCTCAAGTTACAAGCAAATGAAGGTGAGGGTGAATAATGTTCTTCCTTCTCCCTTTCCTCTCAATGCAGCTGCGCCCCCTTATTCAAATTAGGGTGGAATGAGCTGAAATGCTCATTTAATGAGCATATATATGTTGGTCCTTGGGCCCGGTTTGGGTCCGATCCAACACGTTAGCGTTTTTAGTCCGTTTGGTCCATTTTGGGCCAAAATATTTAAGATTAGCGCCCGGTTTTCAATTCTAAATTATTTTTTCTTTTTAAAATATAAAATTCTATTTTCAAAATCTTATTTTCTTAAAACACGGTACTAAACAGTCTAGAGGCGGTACTGCCGGCTTAAACACCAGTATACATTTTTACAAAAATCTTTTGCAAAAGATGCATTTTCCAACTCAAAAAATTCATTGAAATTAAATTTCACCTTTTTATTTTTAAAATATCATTTCTATATTTTCAAACCTATTTCGGACGATTAAATTATTCTTTTATTGAAGCGGTTAAGCCGATTCTTACAGTAGTTACTGTGAAAGAGCTAGACGAAGCTAATAGTGAAACAAATAGATATGAATTAGGCTTGAATTTGGTTAACTTTATGAATAATTATATGTGAATTGACGTTAACTGTTGTGATTCGTATCTCCAATAAAAAAATCTAATCCAGAAAAAGTGTTTGTATCCTTCTCCTCTACACGTTGGCATCATTTTTGTTCGGTAGAAGCTGACAGTGACATAGCTCCTCTTCCTCTTGAGTTTGGCCAGTTGGAGTTCTAGGAGGTATAGACAATTTCTAACATTTTCTTCTTTAGCAGCTCAGTCAAAAAGCTTTTTTGGAGCTTTCGTTGTCTTGATTTCTTACGAAGGTAGAGTTTGGTAACTTTATAATACTTAAATATGAATTTGATAAGTGAATATTGATTGGGTTGATTTTGTTTGAGTTTGATTGAGTTTATGCTGAATTTATGTGATATATTGATGTATTTATGAAGTTCATGGCTTAGCTGTGATGAAACTCATAGGGACTGAATTGTTTTGGTAATTTTTGGGGCTGGAATATCATTGAGAATAAATTATAGATTAGTGGGGTGCGATGGCCGAGAGATTAAATTAAAAGTTACGAAGAATCGGTAACCAAAAAACTCAAGAACGGATTAAAGCACAAATAATATTTTGAAAGGAAAGAGCTAGGAATTTCAGTTTTAGTATAAGAGTAAGATTAGTTCTTAAAATTTATTTTCGAAAGGTAACATTGTATTTGAGGATCTTTGAGTAAGTCTATGTATATAATGCTATGTGGATATCTATAATTTTGCGATTAAATGATTTAAGGTACCGACTATTCGTTTTCTTGGTGAAAGTTTTGGTTCATATTTGCGAAGGCTCAATATTAAATAAAAATAGTATAGAATAAACAGGTTTAGAGGTAAGCAATGCATGAGCTTTTAGTACGATCATGAGGTGCTAAAAGTTAGAGTGTTACATTATGGTATCAGAGCAGTTCATTCCTGTTAGAGCCTAGGGAATGGACTGACTATGCTTCACTGCATACTCTGAATGTCTGTCATGCAATAGGACTTGTCCTAGTGATAAGAATTTGAGTTTTAGATCCATGATTGTCTATTGATTAATGCTATTAGTTGATCATTGCATCTCTCACGGTATTAGGTTTGGCCAACTTAATACAAATGATTCATGTATACAAAAACACTAATGGATTATCATAGACGAAATAGAAGTAATAGGTTATGCGAATCACGGGCTTTGGGAACATTAGAAGTTGCGTTCTAAGGGTTGGATTCGTTTCAACATATACTCTTTATTCGTGCTATGTGACTTGGTGTCATCTTTTCTTTCACTGTTTATTCATTTATTTTTCATCTCTTCCATTCTTTATTTCAATTCTTTTTGAAACCAGAGTTGACGAACCATGTTTATCATTATTTGTACACTACCTCATAAATTATGTACCTTTCGATCTGACCTTGAATTTATTCTGATGCAACGCATAATCCTTAATTCTTAAGCGATTTGGAACCTTGAGAGTTACGATTCGTAGCAAGCTAATTATACGATTTAATTCTTCTGCCTCGCATTCTGCAACATATGTGCTTCCTGCTCAGATTACAACCCTTGATTTTGTGTTCATCTACATGAATGATATAATCCCTCGATAAAAGTTTTGAACCTGTTTTGATACGATAAACCATTTCTAATACTTTTCTTCGGAAGTTCTTATTTTGGAATCTTCTTTGAAGAGAGTTTTGTTTTGATTCTTTTTCTATTTGATCCTATCTGTCCACTCGAATCCTTTTGAGTATTCATCTTTGACGTTGCTTGTATTTTTCTTATGAATCTAGTTTTTTTCATAGATTTTAAATTTATTTTATCATATCAATTTTCAAGGATGAATATTTTTTTAAGGTGGGTAGAATGTGATGACCCGCATTTTTGAAAAATGTAATTGTAAATGAGTTATAACTTATTTTATTAATTAGAGTTTCTTATTTTTAGAATTTATTTTATTAAAAGTAATTAAATTAATTTTATAATTATTTGAGTTTAATTAAATTCAAATTCTTATATATATTTTTAGGTTTAATTATTCTGTTTGTCCCTATAGTTTCGCAAAATTTTTAATTAGGTCCTTATACTTTTTTTTTCCTTTTAATTGGGTCCCTATACGTTAATTTTTTTTTCAATTAAGTCCCTGCCATGAAGATAACGTTTAAGATAACAGAATATTCTGTTTAAAAAACGAATATTCTTCTATTTGAGTTTGATATTCCAATTGTACATATCTCTATTTTTTCAAAATACCCAAAAACTCCTTGGTCACAAAGGAAAACAAAACCCTAGCCAGCCCCCAATTTTCTCTTTGAAAATCGTGTAAAGTGCGCTTCTCCTCCGGTGGTCTGTCTTCTTCATCCATAAGCTTCGGCATCTTCATCCATAGCCGTCGGTCCGTCATCTTCATTCAAAGCCGTGGTGGTTGGCCGTTTGTCGCATCCTTCTCCCTACGCTGCTCTGTTCTGTGTTGGTCTTCTGCGTTGTTTGCCCGTCAAAGCCCTCACCGTGCCTCGTCTCGCGTCACCTCGCTGCGCCGCGCCTCGCCTCACCGTGCCGCGCCTCACCATGCCGCGTGGCTTACTTTCTTGTTCTATTACACTCTTTGTAACCCTTGAAGCGAATTTTGTGTTGCCGTTCTGTACAGATGGAGGCAATATTAGACAAGGAAATTTTCACTTTGGAAGAGCTTCTTGATGAAGAGGAGGTGATCAAAGAATGCAAGGCCTTAAACAGTTGACTCATCAAAAGTAGAAGGCTATCTTGAGGGAAGTTTATAAGAAGAAGAAGTATACGTCAAGCTCTTGATCTCCACCCTAAGAAGTAAGAATACCAGAGCCATTCGCAGAGGCTCACCAAGCACCAGGTATTTGCCTTGCCTTGTGTTTAAATTCTTTAATTAGCTTTGAATTTTGTTCCTGTTCATTCATTATGCTACTCTGTAGTTGAGACATAGCACCAGGTCTCTAGTTCTAGCATACTGTTAAAGCATAGGATATTTCACTTCAACAACTTCATTGTTCATAGGATCATTAAAAAAATTGAAGAAATATCGCTGTGCTTGTATAGAATCCAGTGATGCAAAACAGAAATTAACTGCATCAATTTATTCAATGTTTGTGAATTTGTGCATGGTCTATACCATGATTTGGGTGTGCAGGACCTCACCGTGCAGACTGATTATACTTGACACTTCTTATTTTCTTGTCTTCAAGTTTTACTTTGCTAATGGTTTATTGCTGAGGATACAACACATCAAAGTTCATTGTTTGTTTATTGGGGAAGGGATGCAAGTATGATTTTATTAGGGAATAGTTTATAGTTGATAGTTGATTTTTAGCAGTATTTTATTCCCTGCCAAAGATAAACAGAAATATATGGATGCAAATTGCAAAATTTTTAGTAATGGTTAACAACGGATTTCCAGGTTCTTTGTGATTTAATTGATCTTCTGAATTTGTGCTTGATCATGTTGTGGCAAATGTTTAATTGATCTTCTGAATATGTGATTTTATATTGTGATGATTGAATGCTAATCAAACACTTGGGGCTGAGATTAAATGATGAAAAGTGATAAGAGAACCAAGGATATGAAAGATTAAGCTTAAGGATAGTTGAGAATCAATAAAATACACCAAAACTGTTTCTGCAGAATTAGGCAGTAAAAATAAAAAATTGTTAGATTTACTGCTACCAATCTGGGCCTCTGAATGAAATGAAACTAATTTTTCCTGAAACTCTAAGAAGTCTAGTTGGTTGCATAAAAAACTCTAAGAACTTTGTAGTTTAAGCTGTCTCGAATTTAGTTGCCTAAGTTTCTTAGTTTGTAGAATGTATAATTCTTGATTCACATTTGGCTGAACTTCCTAAAATAGTAAAAATGGATGGTTGGTTTTATTATTTATTGGTTTTTATATGAATCTTAGTTTTATTTCATGTTATTGTTGTTTAGGGAAGTTCTGAACCTATGTTTAATTGCATGATTAGATTAGATATACTAGGCTACATATCCCTAAAGAAAAAATGAGACGGTAACTTTGTTTTTGAAACAATGCATAGCTATATTAGTGATATAACTACGCATTGCCAGAAATTTCAGTGATCAATGGATACATGGTTCTTGGTGAAATTTATGAGTTATATATAACGCTTCCCTTTTTGAAAAATGATGCCTTGTGCAGAAAGAAATTGAATTTCAGCATTTGATATGAAAGTTGGCTCATTGTGATTTCAGCATTTGGTCTAAAGTTTGGAGATTGATAAGTTTCAAAATATGGAAAAGGAATGGAACTAGATTTGAACTTTTTCACATACTACAAGATTTTTTCTATTATGTTTTAATTGAGAGTGATATGTTGGTTGCAGGTGTTCTCTTTGCTGGAGACTTAGGAAGAGAATGTCCTTTTGGAACATAAGTATGGAATCTAAGTCGAGCTTCTATCTTTATGAGGGCCTAAAAGTTTGATTCAGCTTTGTACAAAAGTATGCATGAAGCACCTTGCTATGGTGAAGAATCTTTAAGTCAATTTTTCAGTTGGAATGTTATATCAGACTTTACAAGTTGAGATAGATACAATTGTTTGGTCTAAGTAGATATTGAATAGAGTATAGTTATGTTCATGAATTATTTTTACCATGTTTTAGTCTAAATTGTGGATCATAAATTTAATGTATTTAGGAATTTTCAGTATGTTAAATTCTATATTTCTATGTAGACATTGTAAATGTTGTGGTATTTATTTGAAAAATTAATCTATGCTCAATTCCTTCTATATTTTGTAGAAATATAATTATTAATGAAAATTTAGTTTTAATAGGGGTTAATCTGAAATTAGTAAAAATATATAATTATAAAATTAGGAACAATGACCGAGTTAGTGACCGATTTAGATTTTTAGTTCAGAAATTAGCGGCTAAAAGGTTTAGCGACCGATTTTCAAAAAAAATCAATCACTAAATCGGTCTCTATTCCGGTAATTTCTTGTAGTGTGAATAGGGATTATAGGAATATCTTTCATTGAATATTTATAGTTTTACTAAATTTTCAATTAGGTCCCTATATTTTTTTTCTTTTCAATTAGGTCCCTAAGGGTATACAAGTAATTTCACAATTCACTAACATTTTTTTGACGTTTAACGTTAATAGGGACTAAATTGAAAAAAATTAACGTATAGGGACCCAATTAAAAAGAAAAAAAGTATAGGGACCTAATTGAAAATTTCGCGGAACTATAGAGACCAACAGAATAATTAAACCATATTTTTATTATGATAAAATATTTTACATAAATAAAATTATAATTTTATTAATAAATAATGAAAATCATATATATATATATATATATTAATTTAAGTAATTAATATTTTTAATTTGAAAACAAAGTTTAGTTAATAATATTATTATCGAATTGGATATTTAATATGAATAAATATCGGTATTTTTTAGTAAACATAACTTTATTAATATTTCATGATATATCTTTTATTATGTTGCTAATATCATTTATATTAGTAACTTATATATATTATTACTTATGTTTTAATATAATTAGCTTTTATAATTATTAGTTTAAAATATTTATAACTTGAAACATGCCGTGACACCCAACTCATGATTAACCAAGCCATGACACCTAATAATCATCCTTAATATTTTATCATCTTTTTTATTAGATCCATTCCTTGTGACCGAACTAATTAGAAGATAAAAGAGAAAGGTGCTAATGGAATTAAGTATGTGTTTGTACCATATATTAGTTGGCAAATTAATTTCGTTGGAAACCATTAGAGCTTGATGGCAATAATGATAGATGCACCTTTGGAGTTATAAAAGAAAGAAAGGAAGACGTGGCTAGTAAGCATATAAACGTATATATACATATATATCCATGACTCTATGACACCTACAATCGCAGCTTTGCCACCGCAAATTAAATCATCACCATTTAGCCTTTAATCACTTCCATTCTCTTTCATTCATCACCGAATGAATTTGAGAAACAAAAAGAAAGAAAAAGACCGTGAAAGAAAAGAGAGAATTGTGACCTCCTATGAGTTTTCGACTTCGATTTTTTATAATCAGCATCTTTAAAAAAATTTAATCTGGTAAAAATGTTTGTATCTTTTTTTTTCTATACGTTGGTATCATTTTTGTTTGGTAGAAGTTGATGATAACGTAGCTCTTCTTTTTTTTGAGTTCGGCCAGTTGGTATTTTAGGAGACACAAATAATTTCTGACGTTTTTTTCTTCAGCAGTTCAGTCAAAAAATTTTTCTGAAGCTTTTGTTGTTTTGATTTCATACGAAAATAGAATTTGGTAACTTCATAATAATTAAATGTAAATTTGATAAGTAAATATTGATTGGGATGATTTTGTTTGAGTTTGATTGAATTTATACTGAATTTATGTGATATATTGATGTATTTATGTAGTTCATGGCTTGGCTGTGATGAAACTCGTAGAGACTGAATTGTTTTGGTGATTTTTGGATTGGAATGTCATTGAGAATAAATTATAAATTGCTGGGGTGTGATGGCCGAGAGATTAAATTAAAAGTTACAAAGAATCGATAACCGAAAAACTCAAGAACGGATTAAAGCACAAGTAATATTTTGAAAAGAATGGGCTAGGAATTTTGGTTTTAGTATAAGAGTAAGATTAGTATTTAAACTTTATTTTCGTAAGGTAACATTGTATTTGAGGATCTTTGAGTAAGTCTATGTATATAATGCTACGTGGATATATATAATTTTGTGATTAAATGATTTAAAGTACCGACTCTTCGTTTTCTAGGTGAAAGTTTCGTTTCGTATTTGCGACGGCTCAATATTAAATAAAAATAGTATAGAATAAACAGGTTTAGAGGTAAGTAACGCTTGAACTTTTAGAACAATCATGAGGTCCTAAAATTTAGGGTGTTACACTCAAACCCAATCCTTCTTCCCCATTATCCTCGTTGGAAACATGCAGAAGAGAGAAACGATGTCGAAAATATGTTACCCTCCCTTCCGATTTTCAAACGTCCATAACTTTTAATCTGAAGTTTTAATTGACGAGCCGTCAGTGGCCACGTGTTTGTTTTAGAATTTTCTACAAAGCCCACAGATCAATTTGGGTTGAATTAGCTCGTGGATAGTGTTGGCCTTTGTCCATTACATCTATGGGTAATGTAAGAAACTATTAAACCTTTGTGAATCATTAAATTAGTGAACTCTATGATGATTATAGTGATATTGTGTGAAATAGATTGTGTGTTGGTTGACTTGAAGTTCAATTAGGCGTTTTGGAATGAAATCCGGGTAATTAGGCTTGAGGAATTGACATTTGGAGGCTTGGAGCTTATGAAAGGAGAGGTTTTTGAGGTGTTCACAGCTTAGGGAGGAATCGACCAAGGTATGATTTTGGTTTCTTGTAGATAGTATATAATATTTTGTGAAAACATAGGCTAGATGACAATAGGATAGGTTGGAAATGTGAAAATATGTTAATGCTAGTAACCTTAATGGAAATGTAGAATTATATTGTGAATGAGTTGATGAATGATGATTTTGTTGAGTTGGTTGTAGGAATTTTGTTAATTAATATTGTTGATGGCAGTTGGTGAATGATTATTGATGAATGTGAGTATTGATAGAAGATTGAGGATTGGTTGAGTTATATATATGTGTGTGTGTGTGTGTGTGGAAATGATTTCAAAAGGGTTTGAAAAGTGGATTAGTTGGGACCCAAGAAGGGTGGTAAAATCTGAATTTTAGAATGAGATGTTGTCGAACTTTTTATTAAAATTGGAGATTTGGTTTGAAGTTTAGATAAGTATGGATAAAAAAATTATATTATTTGACTTTGATTTAGAAAGAAAATAGATGCATTATGCTTTGGAACTTAATTTATTAAGAAAAGTATTACATTTGAGTTTTAACTTATCAAGAAAAGTATTATGTTTTGAGTTTTATTTAGTTAAAAGGAGAATTATGTTTTGAGTGTGAATTATTGATAAACGGAATGGGAGGTGTGATAATGATAATTGTTGAATGAATTGAATGATGATGAGAATGAATTTGATGTGAAAATTATTTTGTGAGGATCGTGGTTATTTACCGCCCACCAGATTTGATATGAAATTGTTGTGGAGATCGTGGTTATTTACCGCCCACGTGTGTGCTGTTTTCCAATTGAAAACGTCTGTGGGGATCGAGGTGGTTTACCGCTTGTAGATGGTGGGGATCGAGGTGGTTTATCGCTCACCAGGTGAGGATCGTGATACTGTACCACTCATCAGTTTTCAAGAGGACGATATTCGGGTTAGCTACCGGACATGTCGAGTTGGCTATATAACCAATAGATGAGACTCATCAGCTATAGGACAGGCATACATCATATGCATATGTGTGTTTTGTTTGATTGTGCATTAATTGGGCTTGCCTATGTGATTATTATGCTTACTTGCTATATTTGCTACATGCTTTATCTGTATTCTACTTATGTTTGCTTTGTCTGTACTGCTTTTCTATGCACTGGGGTATTGGAGGATTGGAGGAAGGCGAGTAGTTGAGGGAATAAGTAGAATTGAGTTAGACTTAGGAACCTTAGATAGCTCTCCTTGTATTATGGTTTTTGTAAACCCTGCTAAATTAGCACATAGTTAGTCAATAAATTAAATTTTAATAAAGGAAATTAGAAATGCAAATTTAATAGTAAAATAGGATAGAGCCAATTAAAACAAGAATTTTGACACTAATTTTAAAGAATTTGGCTTAAGATTGGGTCGAACGGGCCGAACCGATCGAACTAGGCCCAATTGGGTCCAAACCCATAAACACAATCCACAAACATGCTGAGCATTCAGCCTCTTTTCCCCATTAGTCATTCCAATTCACGGTGAGAGAGGGTGCAAGAACACAAACCCTTTGTTTACTATTCACTCCAACATTCAATCTTCTGTAACTTTCAATCTGGAACTCCGATTGACAAGCCATCAGCAGTCACGTGTTTATCTTGGAGTTTTTTACAAAACCCATATAACCAAGTTACTGGTAAGTCTCACCTTCGTTCTTAGCTGTTCATCCTTTAATTTTGACATCCTTGGACTTTGGTGTTGAGATTTTGTGTTATTTTCGGTGTTTAGGATCAAATTAACTTGGTGAACTTGCCGAGACTTGTCCCTGGTAAAGTGAGAATCCTAGAATCCTAGTTAATTTCTTGAATTTATGTATTAGGTATTGAATTTGGGTATCTGTGTGTTGTATATATGTATTAAGTTGTGTATATGTAATTAGAGATTGAATTTGTGGACATTGGAATCTTGTTGGAGGTTGAGTACTTGTGCTTTGGTGAGTTCTTAAACCTTGGGCTGTGTTTGGGGCAAAGGGCATTAGTGATTTGTCACAGGAAACACGTGGAAAATGGCCAAGGTATAGTTTAGGTTTCTCGTATTTAATGTATAATGTTCTGTGAAAACTTAAACTAGGTAACCATAGGATAGGTTGGAACGTATGAGTATATTTAATGTTTAGTAACCTCGATAAGAATTATGATATGGATTTGGTGTTTGTTGAATAAGTGTTAAGTGATATATTGTGTGTTTAATGTTGGTTGGAGAAGTGTTTGGTGATAAGTTGATGATGATATGTGTTTGTATATATATATATGTTTTGGATATGGAAATAGCATGTTGAATGATGTGTTGATGATAGTTGGCAAGTTGATGGTAATGGAATTGTATAGGAAATAAAGTATAGATGATCATGTTGATATAAGTGAAGTTAAAGCATTAAAATTGTTGAAAATTGAGGTTTAATGGGTGATGGTTGTATGTGGAGTGATACTGCTATGAAATTGTATGAGTTGGTGCTGATTTTGAATGTTGTAGGTTGGTTTTTGAAAGGAACTTGCAAAGAATTGAGGTTTGAGGTTTTGTGTAACAATTAGTTTTTGGCCAAACTTCGATGAGCCATAACTTGGCTTCCGGACCCCCAAATTATTTCAAACTTATTTCAAATGAAAATTGGGTCCGTGAAGTTTACGCCGTTTGAAGAATGGAGAAAAAAATGATTTAAAACGAAAAAGTTATGCGCGTCGGAAGTTTGAGATTAAAAACTAAAATTTTGCAGCTTTTGAAACTTAGTAAAATATTTGGAAAAAACGTATGTCCATGCGTACACATGGCCCACGCGTATGCATGACATGGAATATTTTGCATATGCATATACCCCCTTCGTAGACAAACGCTACTGCCTGGTTTGCATGCGTACGCGTAAAGAGGGATGCGTACGTGAAATGGGCTAAATGCACTCCTACGCGTATGCATGGCCCACGCATATATACGTGTGACATTTTAGTAGTGCACTTCTACGCGTACGCGTGATTCCTATTTTCAGCAAAGAAGTTTTGTGTTATAAAACTTAATTTTGAACCTTCAAACCTCTGTTTTCACCCTTTTAATGATTAGCCTAGCAAGAAGTTGGAATTAGGAAATTGGGGTAACTTGGAAATGAATTTAGGAAGGAGAGGTAACTTAGAATGGAAGCAAGATTATTAATGATCGGAGGAGATGACACTCGAAATGATAAGCTGACGAAAGTGGTATATGAGGCAGTTAAGCAAGTAGTGGAAATTTGAGAATGGTGTATGAGAGAATTGGTGATGTTAATTATTTGAGAATAATAAAATATATGTGAACCATAATTAAGTGATTATGATTTGTTGAGGAAGTGCAATAATGTCGCGAGTATGCCAGAGATGCATATTTGAGCTAAAAATTGAGAAATTATTGCGCTTGGGGTAATATTTTTTCCATGTCAGCTTGGGATTCATCCCGTGGATATTATTGAGCTTGGGGGCATTCTCTTCCCCATGTCAGCTTGGGAATTCTCCCCATGTTGTATTTTTGAGCTTGAGAACATGTCGGGATGGCTACGTAACCGATATTTGATATCAATAGCCATAGGACAGGCATACATCATATGCATTTGTATGTATTGCTTGTTTGTGCATTAATTGGGATTGCCTAATTGATTATAATATGCTAATTGTCATAATTGATATCTGTATTTTCTGTATTCTACTTGTGCTTGCTTTGTCTGCTTGTTTGTCTTTGTAATTACTGGAGTTGGAGGAACGAAGGAAAGGCGGAGAGATTAAGGATTCTATTTAAGTTCCAGTTAGATTTAAGGAATTAATTTAGTTTAGAAAGTCTTAGAGGACCACCCTAATTTATGGTTTCTGTTTAGTTCTTTAAGCTTTATAATCTGAGTGTCAGCATTCTAGGATTGCCTCTGGCATTCCCAAAACCTTATATATTATGTGCGTGGCACCTTTACCATGCTGAGAACCTTCGGTTCTCATCCTATATTGTGTTGTGTTTTTCAGATGCAGGTCGAGAGGCTCCTCGCTAAGCGTCTGGACTTCTGAAGCGGAGTAGTTCCTGGGTTTATTTTGATATATAGCTTATGTATATACATATAGTTAACTCTCTCTGATTGACTTGTAATTTTGTTCCTCTTAGAGGCTAATGGAGAGCTAGGGTTTTATTTTGTATTTTGAGCTTTGGGATATGTATATGTGTATGTAAAGATTTTCCGGCCAGCTTTGGCTTCGCAGGTCGAGTTCGGAGCTTGATATTTGTATTTTAAAATTCTACTCTGTGTTTATGGTCTTTTAGCCTTTCTTTCAATCTTGCTTATCCGTCTACGCTTATCTTTCATGAGCGACGCAATTTTTGTTTTGATTTTGCTTAACTTCATTTTCAAGGCTCCTAGTTATAACTTCTTTCAACTATATCTATGTAAGTATTTTATTTTTAGAGGTCGTAGTACCTCACCACCACTGATTTACGTCCTAGGTGTAAAGCTCTGTGTGGTAGGGTGTTACAACCACCATTCACCATCCACCATCCACCATCATCTCCTTTAGTTAGTTAGTTAGTTAATTTAATTTCTATTTAATTTTCTGTTTTGGTTCTAAGTGTTGGATTATTGATTTGATTTACTGATTTTGATGGGATATTGCTGTTAATTGCTGACTTATTGCTATTTTAGCATCATTGTTGTTAATACTTATTGTTAGATTTCTTTGTTGAGGTTATACTTTGTTACTTGATACTAAATTTTCATGCTTAATAATTGTGCAAACCAAGTACTTGTGAATTGCCTTTAAAGCACTCTAAATCTTTTGAATTACATACTTTGGGCAGCATGTGATTTAAATTCTTTAACCATGACTAGGCAATTTTCTTATTGTTGATGTTGTGAATTTATCTTAATACATTGTGTTAATTGACCATATACATCCATATTGTTTATAGCTTTGATTACCCGGTTATGTTTATGCCTTAATGACATGTTGACCCTTAATTTTTAATTATGTGCTCTACACATACTTGAAACTAGTTATTTTATCACAATGCTTCATTTGTGAAATTGGATTGTAAGCTCATCTAGTGACATCTTTTTGAAATTCTCAAGCTATATGGACCATGCTTGATATATGATTGATTTTACCTTATATCTCTCTTTTCCTAAGTTGCATAGCACCCGTGTGCCCCACTTTATGTCAATTAGGTGATGCGAACAAAAATTCAAAGTGTGTCATTGATTGATGTGTGATTTTCATAGTTTCTTTTGTTTATTAAGTTCCCTTGCACATCAACCAATTTCCATTCATTATCCATTTCACAATCACTTGATTCTTGCTTGAGTACTTTCGTGCTTCTTTATTACTTGTTTGTTTGTCTTAACCTACAAGTTTTATTTGAAGTATTTCAAACACACTAAAATGAGTGAAGTGCATACTTCTTTTGTGTAGTTGTGATATAGCTTTTAAATGCTAATGTGTGAGTTCTAAATTGTGCGCAATTTAGAATTCACACACTATTTTCCTTAATGTCACAAACTGATCAATCCACTTCATTTTAGTGATTCTTACCTCATTCCAACAATCCATGCTTCCCTGCTTTTACATTTACCCCTTTGCTCATGTTTGAATGCATCGAGAAAGGTGCAAACTTTTAGGTGTGGGGAGGTCGTCCGACCAATTGGCCAATTTTTGGGTGAAAAATTCTAATCCTAACACTTTTACATTTCATTTATTTTTCTTCTATTACTAGGTTTTTTAGAATTCTTAGTTACATTTTTCTTAGTTTATTGCATTTCTTTACATATATACATATATATATAATAAGCTTAGTCAAAATAATAAAACTTTTTAAGGAATTTATCTATAGGGCACCCCAATTGATTTTAGTAAAATTTTTTTATTGAAATTGCTTGAATTATATATTGTGGAATATGTTTTTGAGCCTAATTGTGTGGTTGCGTCATATAACCGCTATTTTCATTCTTGTGTATATTATTCTCTTTCTATGATTGTAATATTTGATTTGTTTGATTCTTTATGTCCATTATTTTGTGTATGAATTCATTTATATGACCGAGGCCTTCATTTCAAATAGCTCACTTACCCAATTTTGAACTAATTTTGTTAACTAATTTTGAACCTATTTTAATTTCTTTTTGTTCTTTATTCTAGCACATCACTACCCCTAAGTGAAAAATAGTAAATGCTCCTTGTTTGGATCTTTGATTAGCTTAAGGTGGTGAGAGTGTGTATCATTCAAGTTTGAGAAAGCTTGGGAACATTGGTTAAGATAAAAGTGTATTTTTATATTTTGTTGAGGATATTAGGAATTGGGTACATACTCATGCATTATATGTTTAAACCATATGCATTGATACTCTTGTATATATTTTATTTAAAAAAAAAGAGAAAATAAAGAAATACAAAAGGGACAAATGTTAACCCCAAAGAAAAGTAATAAGAATAATACATATGGGATGCGATTTGAAAAATTGCATGAGTGTGTGAAAAAGTGAAGAATGGGTAGTTAGGTTTGCATCTGAATTGCATAGGTTATTATATGTGTTAGGTTAGAGTTTAAGTTAATTAAAGATTCAAATTTCAAGCTCACTTGACCATATGCATCTTTACCTTTACCCTAGCCCCATTACAACCTTTGAAAGCCTATGCATGCATTGAATAACTGTTGATTGTTAGATGAAAGACAAATCTTAAAAAAGCATGATTAGAGAAGAATTGAGCGGATCAACCCTAAACACTTGAGCGATTAGAGCGTATACACATCCCTTGAGGGGTTCGATTGTTCAATTCTATGTTTCCACATGTTATATCTCCTTCTTGTAAGTTGTTAAATTCTTTTCAATAATTCAATTCAATTGTGGATTTGATTTGATTGTGATTGCTTTAGACCTTATGTTTATACATGCTTTCTTGGGAAGTGATTTATTTTGACCAAGTAGTTGCATGCATGTAGATAGGTTGCATTTAGATAGTTTACATTGAATAAATATTGATACCCTTTATTGTCTTTCTTGATTTTAGCATGAGGACGTGATATTGTTTAAGTGTGGGGAGGTTGATAAACCCCAATTTTAGGGTTTATTTTGTGTTGAAATTAGCTAATTTTATCAACTTATCTCACATTTATTCAATGAAATAGTATGGTTTTGTGAATTTTTTCTAAATTGTGCTTAAGATTAAAAATATGCTTTTTAAACTCTTAAATTGCTAAATTTAATTTATTTTAATTTCATTCGATGTCTTGATGTGTTTGTTAAGTAATTTTTGGCTTAGAAGACAAAGGTTGGATTGAAGAAATGAAGAAAAAGCATGCAAAGTGGAGAATTTATAAGAAATGAGAATTTGGTGGAATTCATGGCCATGCTTACGCATGAGTGAAGATTTGTCAGGCCACGCGTACGCGTGACACTCGGCATGTGACTCACTTAAAGAAAATGTGGCTGGCGGTTTTTGAGCTCATTCAAGTCCAAATCCAACTCATTTCTAAAGTATTTGAGGCAAAATTCAAGAAGGAACAAGGGGGAGAGCAATTAGTGTAGCTTAGGAACCATGCTTTAAGTCATTTTTTAGAGAGAGAAGCTCCTTCTTCTCTTGAGAATTAGGGTAAATATAGGTTAATTTCCTTTTAGATTTAGGTTTTAATTCTTGTTTTGATCTAGTTTCTTTTACTTTTCCTTGTTCTATTGCTTTAATTTTCTTGGTTCTTCTTGTTAATTTCTCACTTGTGCCATTTTTTTAGTTTATGAATACTATTGTTAATTTCAATTTTCTTTAATGTAATTTGATGTTTTATGTTCTCTTAGTGCTTGTTTGAGTTATTGTTGTTATTTTCTTGCATTTGGTAGCTTTAGATTTTGTTATTCATGAAATTTATTATGCTTTTATTTTTATGCACATCAAGTATTTGATAAAATATTTGGCTCAGTTTTACAGTAGATGTTTGAGCATTCTTAGCTTGGAAAGAGAAGTTTGGTAGTTTTGAGTTATTAATACCCAACTTATGTTGGTGATCTAGAGTTGTTAGTTAATCTTGTTTCGAGTGATGCTACTTATGGATTGGGATTAACTAGGTCTACTTGATCTTCTCCCAATGTTGGACATAATATAATAGGCTTAACTCTTGGTAATTATTGTGTTATGATTAATGACTAGGATAGAAAACCTTGATTCTCAATCCTTGCCATGAATGCCTCTTTAGTATTTGTTATCTTAGTTGTTTGATTTACTTTCTTATCATTTAGATTATTGTCTTCTTCTCCATAAACCACCCCATGAATTTCATAGCTAATAATATGCATACTTCACTGCAATTTCTTTGAGAGACGACCCGAAGTTTAAATACTCTCGGTTTTTATTGGTTTGCATTGTGACAAACAAAATTAAACTTTGGTATGAGTCAATTGTTGGTTTGGAACTATACTTACAACGAAGCGACTCTTTTATTGAGAAGAAATTTTGAACCGACGATTTTCCCCACATCATACCTCCACTAATTTGATTTTGAATTTCACTCCACCTTTTCCAAGGCTCATTAAAAAGTGGATGACATGCGTTAAAGAGTGTGTGACTACAGTTTCATATTCTGTTATTGTGGATGGACAAATTCATGGTTTATTCAAATCATGTAGAGGGTTATGTCAAGGTGACTCTCTATCCTCCTATCTATTTTTGTGTGTGTAGAAGATCTTTCCTATCTACACCACAGAGGAGAATAGAGACTGAAATTTTAGGATTGAGACTTAATCACAAATGTCCTAAGATCAACCTTCTATTCTTTATATATGATTCAATTCTATTTAGCAGAGTCACATAGGATAATTGCCTAAACCTGTTCGGATTTTGAGAAACTGAGAAAATTAGAGGTCAAGTGGTTAATCTAGATAAATCATCAATCTTTTTTAGCCTAACACTCCTAATACTACTCATGATCACCTTACTGAAATTCTAATGGTTCCTCATGTTGGAAATCAAAATAAATATCTTGGGCTATCGGTAGTTATTCAGAAATAAAAAAGAGACACATTCAACTACATCAAAGACAAAAATTTTCAAAAACTTTAATAGTAGAAGAGATCAGTATTTTCTGCAAGTAGAAGAGAAGTCCTAATCAAGGCTGTAGTTACGGCAGTACCTCTGCATACTCTGAGTTACTTCAAGTTACCGGAATCGTTGATGAATGAAATAAAAAATAGCAATGCCTAATTTCTGGTGGGAACAAAAAGGTATGGAAAGAAGGATGCATTCAATAAGATGGAAAATGTCTTGTAGACCGAAAGACCAGAAAGGCCTCAACTTTAAAGAATTAAAAGTCTTTTAACCTTGCAATGCTAGACAAGCAAGGTTGAAAACTTTTACCTCAACCTAACTCATTGATTAGTAAGGTTTATAAGAGCAAATACTACAAATATTCCATTCTCATGAGAGTAGAGTTAGAAAACAATCCGTCATGGGGTGAAGAAGTATAATTAAATTACGCAAAGTGATAGAAAAAGAGTGTTATGTGAAAAATTGATAGAGATAACACTGTTTGTATTAAAAAAAATTCCTAGATATATAAATTTATAGCAATTCCAAATTCCTATACTAATTATTTTTTAAAATGGGTATCCGATTTAATTCTCTTAGATAGACAATGGAATTAAGCTTTGATAAGAAATATTTGTAGCCCAAAAGTAGTTACAACAATTCTGAATATAGAAATCCGTCAAAAAAAAGAAGATACAATCATTTGGCTAAAAGAAAAATCAGATAGCTATTTAGTGGCATCTGAATACACAGTAGCCTTCTATTAATTTTATCTACTATAAACTTGTTTGAACAATACCAAAATAAAAAATATCTGACCAAATTTTTGGAAACTTAAATATCAACTAAAAGTGAAAAATTTTTTATGAATGATTTTTTCATAAGGTTTATCTATTAGGTAGAAGCTTCATGCTAGAATTTCATCGGTGGATCCGACTTGTCCTCGATGTGGATTGATTGTAGAATTAGTGTCCCGTTGTCTCTGAAAGTGTCCCAAAAACATAAAATACTTAAATTATAAAAGTTATTATAAAATATTATCATACACTCTTCTATCATTTAATAGAATAGTAAAATAATAATGATAATTTTTAAATACCAATCAAATTTTTATTATACCAAAAATTTAACTAATTAATTAATTAAAACTTTTTTTTAGTATATTTATTTTTATAAAAACATCATAAAATAGTAGAAATATATTAAGTCAGAGAAAATACAAAATAGTGAAGAGAGAAAAAAACAAACAAAAATATATAGCAATTTATAATGGTAGTTAATTTGTACATAAATCTGTACATTATGTAACAATTTATGATGATAGTTAATTTACACATAAATTTTTACACTCTATAACAGTTTATTATGTATAAAATTTTGAAACTTTTATACCTTGTATTAATTTATATAAAATAAATACAAGATCAAAACGTAACTATTTTTAAAAAATTGCAATTGGATATTCATTATTTATTTATACAATTTGTCTTTAAATATCTTAGACTTTATTTTTTTTATCTTTAATATGCATTAAAGTTTACATTTAAAATAATTATAAGACAAATATGAATGATAAAATTTACTGTGTATGTAAATATTAAAATTTGATTTTTTAAATATTACGTAAAAATAACTATAAATATTAAAAATACACTAATAAACCTTTTCGTTTAGATTGTCTGCAATATGTTTGCCTTCATTTGGTCAACTTTGCGTCATTACTTAATTTGTTCATCCTTGTTTTCTTGTTATTTTTATTTCTATTTTTTTCTACTAAACTCTCTTTATATTTTCAATTTAAAACTTCACTTCCTTTCACACACGCTTTCTTTTGGTAAAATAAAAAAGTAAAGGATAAATAGGTTTTTAATTTTTTTTTCTACAGACATTTTTGTTTCTAACCATTAAAAAATACTTTAAAATCCTTGACGTCTTTAAAAGTTGGACGGATCAGTCCCTCCGTCCAAATGCCTCCGTCAGACCCAACAAAAAAATCTGACGTGGCTCTCATAATACTTGTCACGCGTACACGTGGGTCACGCTTACGCGTCGCATGGCAGACTTCCCTCTCACGCATACGCGTGTCACGCGTACGCGTCGCCATGAATTCAGCAAATCCTCATTTTTTCATGAATTCTCCACTTTGTATGCTTTTTTTCCATTTTTTTCAAGCCATTCTTGCCTTCAAATCTATAAATCACTCAAACAGAGATACCAAGGCATTGAATGGGAGAAAAGTAAATTAAATTTAGCAATTTAATAGCCTAGAAAGCATGTTTCCAATCATTAAGCACACTTAGGAGAAATTCACAAAACTATGCTATTTTAGTAAATCCACCAAATTCAATGTAATATAAAACATAAAATTATGGTTCATCAACTTTTTCACACTTAAACATTAGCATGTCCTCATACTAAACTCTTGTGGTTCATCAACTAATATGCAAAATGCGTCTACCTACTTGCTTAAAAATGAATCAATCTCTAAGAACATATATGAACAACTAGGGCTAAGATAGTATGATGATTTATGAATTCCACTAATTCAAATCTCAAAGTGAAGTATAAATATACTTGCAAGAAGAAAGCTCGTGAAATCAAGGAACAAGGGATTGAGCATCGAACCCTTAGCGGAAGTGTGATAAACCACTATTTTATGGTTTATATTGTGTTTAATTGTGTGGTTTTATCATGATTCTTACCCACTTATTCATTAATTTAGCATGCATTTATATTTCCTTCCTGAAATTATTACATGGTTGAAAATTGCTTCCTAGAGACTTTTTAATTACGCATTTTAGTTCTCCTCTATCCCATTCGATGCCGTGATCTGTGTGTTAAGTGTTTCATGCTTTATAGGGCATGGATGAGTTGGAGATTGGAAAGGAAGCTAGCAAAATTGGAAGGAACACAAGAAATTGAGGAGATAACCAGCGAGAAGTGACGCGGCCGCTTGGCTCACGCGTTCGCACGAAAAGGGAGAAATCGCAATGATGCGGCCGCATGGCTCACACGACCGCGCGGAATGGAAAAGCACAAGTGACGCGGAGGCGTGGACGACGCGAACGCGTGGCAGGGAAAAACGCGAATGACTCGTCCGCATGGATGACGCGATCGCATGACGTACGTGATTTGCATAATCTGCAGATTCCGCTAGGGGCGATTTTGGGCCCCGTTTTGAACCAGTTCTCGGCTCAGAACAGCATACTAGAGCCAGAGAACATGCAGAAACCAGAGACAACATTCATTCTACATAGTTTTAGTTTGGAGATCTAGTTTTTACTCCTCTTCTAGGTTTTTCTCTCTACACATTTGATAGTTTTTAGGATTTTATTTTTCTATCACTTTTTGCATTGAGATATTGAGAAGAGTTATTACCTCATCAAGACTTCGTCATTCTAGTTCGTTTCCTTTACTTGGCTTTACTCTTCCATGTCCTTTGCTTTGTTAATTTTACCATTGGAATATTATTAGGAATTATTTAATACAAGGATTACTTTTATTTTAATTTGATTGTTTTGATTTGTATTTACAATGTCTTTCTTTAATTCCTTTTTATATGTTATGAATTTTACATTCACAATGAGCGAGTAGTTCCCTAACTTGATGGGGAGTTGATTGAAAGGAACCAATTGAGTTGGAAGGCTTAAAAGAAAGATTGTAATTGGGTTATTGTTGGCTTGCCCTCCAGTCACTAATGCCAATCCCTTTTAATTAAGTGGGTTGCAACTTGTGAACGGGCATAGCATCCTAACTTGTTTGACTTTCCCTTACCTAGTAAGAGATAATTAAACAGGATAACATCTAATTATCAATTAATCTAGAGAGTAATCCAACAATAGCGGGACTTCCAACTAATTAACTCCCAGTTAAGGCTTTTATTTACATTATTCAAATTCTCCAATTTAATTCCCTGTTTACTCAACTCAACTTTTTTGAAAACATCAGATTAATAAAATAGCACACTTTTCTGCATCTCGTTGGGAGACGACCTGGGATTCATACTCCCAGTATTTAAAATTTAACTTTTTTGAAAACATCAGATTAATAAAATAGCACACTTTTCTGCATCTCGTTGGGAGACGACCTGGGATTCATACTCCCAGTATTTAAAATTTAGATTTCTGTGACACCTTTCTAAATTGATAAGTGGATTTCTGGTGAGTTAAGAACTATACTTGCAACGTACACATTTTAATAATTTTTAATTCACCAATTTCCGTCGCATCAATTTTTGGCGCCGTTGCCGAGGAATTGCAATAGAGTGCTAAAGTTATTAATTAGAATTTATTTATTTGCATTTTATTTTATTTTTTTCACTATGAACTGTACGTTTCTTTCGTTAAATGATGCGTTCACTTCCTGATCCAAGCTTGCCAGCATTTGACCCTGAGATTGAAAGAACTCTTTCACATATAAGGCAAGCTCGGCGTAGGCGACTCCTCTTTGAAGACGAACATGAACCGTCATCTAAGGAAGAAACAAACCCCCTTTCTACTGATCCACTTCATTTGCGTGCAGGTGACATGGTAGCACCCAGAAGAGTCACTATCCAGGAGGAAGGAGCCCCTGATTTTACGCTCCAACCCTTCTAGGCGCACCACCCAGCAGTAGCTGTAGATTTTGAAATAAAATCTTCACTATTCAACTTGATGCCCAAATTTCATGGCTTACCTGCTCAAGAGCCTATCAAGCATCTTAGAGATTTCCAGACCGCTTGCTCTACTGTTAAGCGTGATGGTGCTGATGAAATCTCTATTCTATTGAAAGCCTTCCCGTTTTCTCTGGAGGGAAAGGCAAGAGAGTGGTACTACACTCAACCCAGAGAAACTGGGATACACTTAGGAGAGAATTTCTAGATAAATTTTTTCCAGCTGAAGTTGCCGATAAGCTGAGGAAGGACATGTCTATGATCGTTTAGGATGAATCTGAGACCCTCTATGAATACTTGGAATGCTTCAATACTCTTCGAGACGCATGTCCCCATCATATGATTGACAAGATAGTTTTGCTCGGTTACTTTACACAGGGTTTGAAATCTCAAGATAGGACCACACTGGAAGGTGCTTGCAATGGTTCTATGAAAAAGTACAAGACTACGGATGAAGCATGGCAATTGATCAGAGACTTAGCTGACTCTACTAGGAATCATAGGCAGAGACAAAGTCGGTCAAGAGCTGTTGCGGAGGTATCCACTAATACAGAGACTACTGCTATAGCCCAGAGTCTGTGTGAAATGACTAACTTGCTGAAGCAGATGCAACTGAATTAACAACAACCTCAGCAAGTTCAGCCTTCTCCACCACAGCACAACCAGCAGTTAGTTCCACAAAGAGTGTGCAGAATCTGTGCAGATTACAGTCACTATACCGATGAGTGTCCGCAGCTCCAACCAGAAGACAACACTGTAGCAGCCATTCACAACTTTCATGACCGCCCCAATCAAGGGTACAATCAAGGTGGCAACTATAACCAAGGATGGCAGGATAACTCTAACCAAGGCTGGAGAGACAATTCTAACCAGGGTTTGAGGGACAATTCTAACAGATGAGGCAGAGATAACAATGGAAATCAGAGGTGGAATAACAATAACAATTTCAGGTAGCAGAATCAGACTCAATCCTATAGAGCACCTCATTTAAGACAACCTCAAGCCCCTCAGCAGACTTCTTAGACCACTTGCCCCTCTTCATCTCCTAATGATGAATTACTACAAGCCATTGATTGGAGACAACAGGCTATGGAGAATAATATTAATGCAACTATGAATGTTTTGACTTCTACTTTACAAACTCTTGTCTCACATATTGGATCAATGAACAACTCCAACAATCAGTCCTCAAGCTCTGGTGGACTCCCCTCTCAACCATTATCTAACCCAAAGGGTGGTATTAATGCCATCACCCTAAGGTTTGGAACCACACTGCAGGAGAGAAATTAGGAGGAGCCAAGCCCACCAAAACACGCCTCAGCTGAAGAGGTAGTAGAATTAGAAGATGTTGAAGAGGAAGAGGACATACAGGACATAGCTGAGAAAGAAGAAGCTCAACCACAGGAGGAAGCACCAAAAGGCGCAGACACTGCAGAAAACACCACTCGTATTCCATTTCCACAACTTGCAAGGAAGCCCAGGAAGCAGTTGGAACCTGACCCCAAAATGGTAGAAATCTTCAAAAATGTTGAGGTAACTGTTCCCCTTTTTGATGTCATTCAATAGGTACCTAAATATGCAAAGTTTCTAAAAGATTTATGTATACATAAAGAAAAAAAATTAATGAATTAGAAACTATTCCTTTAGGAAGTTCTATATCTGCTTTAATGGAAAATTTACCTGAAAAATGTAGTGACCGAGGTCCTTGTATAGTTAGTTGTACTATTGGTGGTGTAGTAATTTATGATTGCATGTGTGATTTGGGAGCGTGTGTTAGTATAATGCCTTTATCTGTATATGATGTTTTAAGGCTTCCTCCCTTAAAAAGGTCGGCAGCTCATTTTGTGTTGGCAGATAAAAGCATTATTACAGTAGCTGGAGTTGCTGAAGATGTTTTGGTGAACATTAAAGGGATCACATTTCCCACTGATTTCTATATCTTGGAGATGCCCAATAATGACTCAGATAAACCATCATCAATCCTACTTGGCAGACCATTCCTGAAGACATCAAGATTCAAATTAGATGCTTTTTCAGGAACATATTCTTTTGAAATACATGGCCGAATAGTAATCTTCAATTTGAATGGAGTCACAAACAACCCTCCAGAAGATCATTCTATCTTCCAGTGTGATATCATAGATGAAACTATAGCTGAAATTCACCAGGAAGAGTTGGAAGAAAGGTACACAGAACAAAATCCAAGTGTGGGGACTCTATTAACTGACAATAAGGATACTTCGGCATTTTCACAAGCTCTAGACACTCCAGAGCCTGCCCATGACCAGAAGATAGAGTTGAAACCTCTCCCTCCACATCTCAAATATGCTTATCTTGAAGATGAGTAGAAGTTTCCAGTTATCATTGCACAGGACCTCACTCCTGAACAGGAAGAGCAGTTACTTAATGTGCTGAGAAAGCACAAGAAAGCAATTGGGTGGAGTTTAGCAGACATAGTAGGCATCAACCCTCAAGTATGTGAGCACAGAATATTTTTAGAGGAAGGAGCAAGACCTGTCCACCAACCCCAAAGAAGACTGAATCCCACTATTTTGGAAGTTATCAAAAAGGAAGTAACCAGACTATTGGAAGCAGGTATCATTTATCCCATTTCAGACAGTGAATGGGTTAGCCCAGTCCAAGTGGTGCCCAAGAAGTCTGGAGTCACTACAGTGAAGAATGAGTATGGAGAGCTCATAGCAACCAGAGTACAGAACGCTTGGAGAGTCTGCATTGATTACAGGCATCTCAACCAAGCTACTCGCAAGGATCACTACCCACTTCCATTCATTGATCAAATGCTGGATCGCCTATCAAGTAAATCACATTATTGCTTTTTAGATGTTTACACAGGTTATTTCCAGATTCATATAGCTCCTGAGGATAAGGAAAAGACTACTTTTACATGTCCTTTTGGGACTTATGCTTACAAGAGAATGCCCTTTGGCTTGTGCAATGCACCAGCTACTTTCCAGATGTGCATGATGAGTCTTTTCTCTGATCTTATTAAGGACTGTATGGAGGTTTTTATGGATGATTTTAGCGTTTATGGTGATTCTTTTAGCCTTTGCTTAGATGGATTATCTAGAGTATTAGATAGATGTGTCAGTACAAACCTTGTATTAAATTTTGAAAAATGTCACTTTATGGTAAAACAAGAGATTGTATTAGGACATGTTGTATCTAATACTGGCATTTCTGTAGACCCAGCAAAGGTGAATGTTATTTCTAGTTTACCTTACCCCTCCTCTGTGAGGGAAGTCCGTTCGTTCCTTGGCCATGCAGGTTTTTACAGGAGATTTATTAAGGACTTTAGTAAGGTAGCACTTCCCTTATCCAGATTACTGCAGAAGGATATTGAATTCGAGTTCAGTGAGGATTGTAAACAAGCGTTTGATAAGCTGAAGACCAACCTGACTCAAGCTCCGATTGTGCGTGGACCGGACTAGAGCCAGCTGTTTGAAATCATGTGCGATGCTTCCAACCATGCAGTAGGAGCAGCGCTGGCTCAGCGTGAAGGTAAGGATCCTTTTGTTATTGCTTATGCGTCTAAGACTTTAGACGCTACCCAGTCCAATTATACTACTACTGAGAAAGAGCTTCTTGCTATTGTTTTTGCTCTGGATAAATTCTGAGCTTATTTACTTGGTACTAGAGTAGTAGTGTATTCGGACCATGCAGCTTTAAAGTATCTATTAGCTAGAAAGGAGTCCAAACCAAGGCTCATACGTTGGATACTGCTATTACAAGAATTTGATTTAGAAATAAAGGATAGGAGTGGTAACCAGAATCTAGTGGCAGACCACTTGAGTCGCCTTGAGCACATTAAAGATGCTTCTACTCCTATAGATGATAATTTCCCACTGGATAACCTGCAAGCAGTATCTGAAGTAGCCCCTTGGTACGCACCTGTAGCTAATTATCTAGTTAGCCGCACATTTCCGAGTCCATTTTAGAGGCCTGCCACTCATCTGAGAGTGGAGGACATTTTGGCCCTCAAAGAACAGCTAGAAAGATCTTAGACTGTGGATTCTGGTGGCCTACTCTTTTTAGAGATGCTACTGAGTTTTGTAAATTTTGTTCCCCATACCAAAAATTTGGTAATATATCCAGGAGGGATGAGATGCCTCAACAAATTATGCTTTTTTGTGAAATTTTTGATGTTTGGGGCATTGACTTCATGGGTCCGTTTCCAAATTCTAATGGTCATTTTTATATATTGTTAGCTGTGGATTACGTTTCCAAATGGGTGGAAGCAATTCTTACCCGCACTGATGATGTTAACACTGTTGTTTCCTTTGTGAGAAACCATATTATTTGCCGCCTTGGATCACCACGAGCAATCATGAGCGATCAAGGCACCTATTTCTGTAACAGGAGACTAACATGATTGATGAAGAAGCATGGGATAATTCATAAGGTTGCAACAGCATACCATCCTCAGACCAATGGGCAAGCTGAGGTGTCAAACAGAGAGATAAAGCGTATCTTGCAGAAGATAGTCAAACCTCATAGAAAGGACTGGAGCACCAGGCTACAAGATGCACTATGGGCATACAGGATAGCATATAAAACACCCATTGGGATGAGTCCTTTCCACTTAGTTTATGAAAAAGCTTGTCATCTCCTAGTTGAAGTAGAGCACAGAGCCTTTTGGGCAGTCAAGGAGTGCAGCATGGGAATTAAGCAAGCTGGAGCTGAAAAGAAGTTGCAACTGCAAGAACTGGAGAGCCTTCGCCTAGAAGCCTATGAGAACTCAAGAATATACAAGGAGAAGATGAAGGCTGTACATGATCAGCACATCAAGAAAAAGGAGTTCCAGCCTGGGATTTAGTCCTCCTTTACAAATCTCGACTGAGGCTCATGCCAGGCAAGTTGAAATCAAGATGGGAAGGTCCATACAGAGTAGAGAAGACCGAACCATACGGAGTTTATCACCTCAGCCATCCTTCAAGCTCTGAACTTATCAAAGTTAATGGACAACGTCTGAAGCTATACCATGGCGAGAAGATACAGAAAAATAAGGAACTTGAGATCTTCCTCTTGGAAGACCCCCACATGCCAGAAGATTGAGCTAGTGGAGCGTCCAAGTTACAGACGTTAAAGCAAAGTGCTAGGTGGGAGACAACCCACCATGGTATGATCGTTCTTTTCTTTCTATCTTTAGTTTTTCCTAGTCAATAACTTTTCTCTTTATCAGTACCTTCATGCATCTGCACTTGCATACTTTTCTTATTAAAAAAAACGGAGGTCACGCGACGCGACCGCATCAGCGACGCGTCCGCGTCGACAAGAGAGGTGAGAAAAATAAAAAATGAACAGAGAGTTTCGATGGAGCATGGCTGGAGGCCTGCCAGTGGCACAAATCATCCCACGCGACCGCGTCATTGACACGTCCGCGTCATTGACACGTCCGCGTCACATGAGATTCATGGCATCCCACGCGACCGTGTGCCCTGATTTCCGACGTAAAAGGGGTGCACAACGAAATATTGTGCGAGAGTGGTGCTGGATTGGTGCTAGACGCACCATCCCCATCACTCGACCGCGTCGCTGACACGTCCGTGTCATCCCTTCTGAAGCCCACTCACGTGATCGCATGCCACACGCGATCGCGACACCCCAAATTTGGCAAATATATCAATTTAAACAGAGAGCTGTGCGGGCGCGAGGCTGTACTCGCGCCAGAAGCGTGACACGAGTCATGCGACTGCGTGACCGACGCGACCGCGTCAACTGAATTAGAATGCAATCACACGAACGCATGCCCCACGCGGCCGCGTCGCTTGCGCTGTACAGCTCAACCAAAATAGCCAAAATATCTTATCTTTCTCTCCTCCAAATCCTAATTTTTCTTTTCCCTCCTTATTTCCTCCTTCTCTCTTCTTCTTTCTATCTCACCTTTCACTCTCTCTCTCTCTCTCTCTCACCTCCATTAACAAGGTTTTATTTTCTTCTTCCCTCCTCCCTTTTTCTATCATTCTTCTTATTTTATATGTTATTTTCTTTTCTTTTCTTTTTCTATTCTTTATCCATATTTTCCTTCTTCTTCTTTTCTTTTTACATGGTGCTAGAAATTTATTTATGTCATTATTCCTCATTATATGCTTGTGGATTGTTGCAAATTATTTGGCAATTATATATTATTTTCTTTAAAGGGTTGCTTGCATGTTTACTTTAATACTTTCTATACCTTATTTACCATGCATGCTATGTGTTTGTGAAAAAACTCATATGGCATTATGCACTTCTCTATTATACTTCCTACTATTCAAAGCATGTTTTTCACAAATTTCCTTTACTATTTTATTAATTAAATTTAATTGCCAATACAAAGATGTTAGTTTGTTACAAAGTGATGCTTGATCTATGCTATTCATGCCCTTGCCGGCATGCCAATAATTATCTTGCATCTACTTGCCCTTTTATGCACCTATCCTATTTCCTTTAATGATCTTTTCACATGTTGTCATGAACATGTGTTTATTTCATTCATCTTTACTGTGCACTGTTTATTACTCACTCCATCTCCTTCCTTGCTTTAATTCTTTGGATCTAACTTACTTTCTCTTCCCTTTTTCAGAATGGCCACCAAGAAAGGCAAAGAGAAAGCTACCCCTAAACCCACAGCAAGGAAAGTAATGAAGAGAGCATTAGTGGCAGAACCTTCTTCAACTGCAGTCAAGCCCTCAGTAAAAAGAATTAAAAGGATTATCAAGGTTGATGAAAAAGAGAGAGCCTTCCCAGCCAAGGACACTGCACGATTCCCAGATCGCTACTGTGAGCAGATGTTTCCTATTCTGGCAGCTCGAAATTACAACAATGAACACCTTCTTATCCTTCCGCCTCGTATCGCTGAATTTGTTGAGCCACAAATTGCACAAAGACATTGGGGATTTTTACAGAGACAGCCACGACAGGTTAATCTTTCTTGGGTTGTTGAGTTCTACTCCAACTTCCACCTGCCGACTCTGCAGTCCGTCTATTTACTCCAGAAGCAAGTCCACATTACAGAAGAGGCCATACAGCAGGCCTTAGATTTCCCACCTGCTCCAGAAGGGTTAGACGCTTTTTAAAGAGCCGCAATCAAGCGCCAGACATACACCTTTAACTAGGACGCTATTCTCAGAGTTATCGCTCGACCTGGCAGCAAATGGATCTTCGGATACCATCGTTCCTGTCCTAAGGGAATCTCGGCTTCCGCACTTACCTTAGAAGCTCACGTATGGGCACAAATTATGTCCCATCACGTTTTCCCGAGTACTCATGAGTCCTTCTTCACCACAGACATGGCCGTTTTACTATGGTGCATCCTCACAGACCAGCCTCTCAATTTACCGCGAGATATCCGAAATGCTATGGAACATGTGCAGATCGCGGGCAACCTACCTTTCCCCGCATTGGTCTTTGATCTCATCTCAGCAGCCGGAGTATCCTATAGAGCTGGAGACACCAAAGCCATTCTTCCACGGGATGATTAGTATGTCCCTAACGGGAGATATCTCAGGCCACAACTTGCCACTACCAGCCAGTCCACAGAGGATGTTGCAGCTCCTCCACCATCTACTAGTCAACTGCTGCATCAAATACTGAAGCGGTTGGACCAACATGAAAAGAAAGCAAAGCTCCGAGAGCGCCACAACCAACGCCGATTCAAACACCTCAGGGTGCTGCTTAGAGGAGATTGCAGAGACTTAGACACCCCGGACTCCACTTCCTTCACCAACACAGGGAGCCATGACGGCCCCGACTGTGGAGACACTGCCACCAGCCCACCGTTGTTCCTGACAGATGGCTCCAAGGACGGTGCAAAGCTTTAAGTGTGGGGAGGTCAGTCAGTACCTAACTTCCAGAGGTAATTTCTCTTCCCTAGCACCAATAAATTAAGATATTTTAGTTAGATTTTTTTTCTTTTATAGAATAGGATAAATTGCATAGTAATAGGTTAGTTGCATGCACGTTCTACTTGATTGAAAAGACAATAAGTTTCTTCTAAAAAGATATCTTTGGAACAAAATTTCACTAATTTTAATAAAAATTTTATGATAAATTTGCTTGAAGCTATATTTGGAACATGATTTTTGAGCTAAAGAACACACAACCTTTGAAGATTTGAGCCTTTACGCTTGGTTACATTATTTAACCATAATTATTTTATTCTTGTGTGTTTACTTCTCTATGATTGCAATCTAAATTTTGTTTCATCCTATATGTCCAATAGTTATTATGTTTATATGCTTGCATGTGATTAAGGCCATTATTTATTTAAACTCACTTATCCAAATTAAGCCTACCCTTTTTAATTACCTTTGTTAACCACTTTGAGCCTTTAAATCCCATTTGTTCTATATTTTACCACATTACTAGCCTTAAGCAGAAAAATAATTGTATATCCCAAATTGAATCTTTGGTTAGCTTAAGATAGAATTGTGTATGCTAGTTAAGTATGGGAATTTGTGGGAACAAAAGTTATTAAGGGAATATGTCATGATAATACAATGGGAATTCGGATACCTACTCATGTGAAGCTATAAGAATTAAAAATCTATGTGCATTGATAAATTAAAAAAATCATCAATAAATAAATAAGGGGGCAAAATTACCCCAATGTTAAATTAAAAATTTTCAAAGATCAATGCACATATGATAAAATTGATAGATGAGTATGAAATGTAAAAGGGAATTCTGGGTAGCTAGGTATGAATTCTAAGGTTATATAAAATATATAGGTTGGGTTAAAGCTTGGGTTAATTAAAGATTCAATTTATAAGCTCACTTAACCATATATGTATCCCTACCCTTACCTTGGCCCCATTACAACTTGAAAAGACCTCATGATGTTTGCATTGGCATATTAATTGTTGTTGATTGGTTAGGAGAAAAACAAAAGTTAGAAAGCATGATTAGAGAAGGATAGAGTGATTACCCTATACACTAGAGAGATTAGAGCGTACATACATCATCAGTGAGGGTTCAATGCTTAAATTTCCATGTTCCCTGCTTTCATGAGCTATCTTCTTGCACTTTTATCTGTCTTACTGTATAATGATAGAATTAGCGGAATTTGATTTGTAATTGTTTGAAGAGCTTATTTACTTTTGATCAAGTGGGCAAGAATCATATAGTTGCATTCATATATATAGGTTGCATTGCATTGCATGAGTTTCTACATGTTCATACTTATTTACCTTATCTCCTTCAATTAAGCATGAGGACATGCTAATGTTTAAGTGTCGGAAGGTTGATAAACCACTATTTTATGGTTTATATTGTGTTTAATTGTGTGGTTTTATCATGATCCTTACCCACTTATTCATTAATTTAGCATGCATTTATATTTACTTCCTGAAATTATTACATGGTTGAAAACTGCTTCCTAGAGACTTTTTAATTATGCATTTTAGTTCTCCTTTATCCCATTCGATGCCGTGATCTGTGTGTTAAGTGTTTCAGGCTTTATAGGGCATGGATGAAATGGAGATTGGAAAGGAAGCTAGCAAAATTGGAAGGAACACAAGAAATTGAGGAGATAACCAGCGAGAAGTGACACGGCCGCATGGCTCACGCGTTCGCGTGAAAGAGGCAAAATCGCAGTGACGCGGCCGCATGGCTCACGCGACCGCGCGGAATGGAAAAGCACAAGTGACGCGGAGGCGTGGACGACGCGAACGCGTGGCAGGGAGAAACGCGAATGACGCGTCCGCATGGATGACGCGATCGCGTGACGTGCGCGATCTGCATAATCTGCAGATTCCGCTGGGGGCGATTTTGGGCCCCGTTTTGAACCAGTTCTTGGCCCAGAACAGCAGACTAGAGCCAGAGAACATGTAGAAACCAGAGACAACATTCATTCTACACAGTTTTAGTTTGGAGATCTAGTTTTTACTCCTTTTCTAGGTTTTTCTCTCTACACATTTGATAGTTTTTAGGATTTTATTTTTCTATCACTTTTTGCATTAGGATATTGAGAAGAGTTATTACCTCATCAAGACTTCGTCATTCTAGTTTGTTTTCTTTACTTGGCTTTACTCTTCCATATGCTTTGCTTTGTTAATTTTACCATTGGAATATTATTAGGATTTATTTAATACAAGGATTACTTTTATTTTTATTTGATTGTTTTGATTTTTATTTACAATGTCTTTCTTTAATTCCTTTTTATATGTTATGAATTTTACATTCACAATGAGCGAGTAGTTCCCTAACTTGATGGGGAGTTGATTGAAAGGAACCAATTGAGTTGGAAGGCTTAAAAGAAAGATTGTAATTGGGTTATTGTTGGCTTGCCCTCCAGTCACTAATGCCAATCCCTTTTAATTAAGTGGGTTGCAACTTGTGAACGGGCATAGCATCCTAACTTGTTTGACTTTCCCTTACCTAGTAAGAGATAATTAAACAGGATAACATCTAATTATCAATTAATCTAGAGAGTAATCCAACAATAGCGGGACTTCCAACTAATTAACTCCCAGTTAAGGCTTTTATTTACATTATTCAAATTCTCCAATTTAATTCCCTGTTTACTCAACTCAACTTTTTTGAAAACATCAGATTAATAAAATAGCACACTTTTCTGCATCTCGTTGGGAGACGACCTGGGATTCATACTCCCAGTATTTAAAATTTAAATTTCTGTGACACCTTTCTAAATTGATAAGTGGATTTCTGGTGAGTTAAGAACTATACTTGCAACGTACACATTTTAATAATTTTTAATTCACCAATTTCTGCCACATCAAAGTGTTTGCAATCTAATATCTCTAGTGTTTGAGGGTCGATTCTCTCAATTCTCTACTAATCTTGCTTTCTAAGGCTTGTTCTTCTTCTACCAATCAACACATATTCAATGCATGGATATACATATCAAGAGGTTTTTTCAAGGGTTGTAATGGGTGATGCCAGGGCATCTTGGCTAGTGTCACTGACCTTTTCTTTACTGTTTTAGGGTAGTTTCATGCATTTTCTTAGTAAATAAGAAAGTTTTGGATAAAAATATACTTACACCTTGATTCAAGCAAACATTGTGAACTTTACATGGTTTCATGAGAATTATGCAGGAATTTAATGATAAAATGGATAATGCATGATCTCATGCCTTGGAACAGAGCTTTGATGCACTTTATTTGCTTGATTTCAGGACAAAGGAAGCAAGGAAGAGCCACGTTAGTAGCCACGTTAATCTAATTAACGTGACCACTAACGTGGAATGGGAATAAGCTTGTAGCATTAATGGAAAAAGTGATCGCCAATAACGCCTTCGAAGCCATCATAGCCCACATTAGTTGCCACGTTAATTACATTAACGTGGTAGCTAACGTAGAGGAGAAGGAGAGCTCCAACATTAGTGGTAAAAGTGAATACCACTAACATTCCAAAAAGGCACATTTAGCCACGTTAAGAGTCACATTAATCCAATTAATGTGAACTCTAACGTGGGAGGAGAAAGCAATCGCCAACGTTATTGACACTCACCTTTGTCACTAACGTTGGAGATGGCAATCACCACCACGTTAGTGGTCACGTTAATGTAATTAATGTGAGGCACTAATGTGGGAAGGAGGGGCATTTGGAGTGTTAGTGACAAAGGTAAGTGTCACTAACGCTCTCGAAGCTTAGGCATGCCCACGTTAAGGGCCACGTTAGTTACACTTACGTGGATCACTAACGTGGGGAAAAGAGGCAAAGAGCAACGTTATTGGATAAGGTGAATGCCAATAACGTTTGCGAAGGACCAAGAGGCAATGTTAGTGGTCACGTTAGTACCACTAACGTTGAAGTTAACTGGTGCACGAATTTGTAAATCACACTTTTCACAACTCGTACCACTAACCAGCAAGTGCACTGGGTCGTCCAAGTAATACCTTACGTGAGTAAGGGTCGAATCCCACGGAGATTGTTGGCTTGAAGCAAGCTATGGTTATTTTGTAACTCTTAGTCAGGATAATAATAATTCTCAGTTTTGATTGGTAGTAAATAAAAAGCATGGATTAAATAATACTTGTTATGCAATAATGGAGAATATGTTGGAGTTTTGGAGATGCTTTGTCTTCTGAATCTCTGCTTCCCCCTGTCTTCTTCTTCACGCACATAAGGTTCCTCCTATGGCAAGCTATGTGTTGGTGGATTACCGTTGTCAATGGCTACCATCCGTCCTCTCAGTAAAAATGGTCCAGGTGCGCTGTCATCGCATGGCTAATCATCTGTCGGTTGTCACTCATGCTGGAATAGGATTCATTGATCCTTTCGCGTCTGTCACTACGCCCAACTCTTGTGAGTTTGAAGCTCGTCACAGTCATTCAATCCCTGAATCCTACTCAGAATACCACAGACAAGGTTTAGACTTTTCGGATTCTCAAGAATGCTGCCAATGGATTTTAGCTTATACCACGAAGATTCTGATTAAGGAATCCAAGAGATACTCATTCAATCTAATATAGAACGGAGGTGGTTGTCAGAAATGCGTTCATAGGTTGAGAATGGTGATGAGATTCATAGAACATTCATCATATTGAAGTGCGAATGAGTATCTTAGATAGAAACAAGCGTGTTTGAGTGAAAAACAGAAATAATTGCATTAATTCATCGAGACACAGCAGAGCTCCTCACCCCCAACAATGGAGTTTAGAGACTTATGCCGTCAAAGAGTACCAAGTTCAGATCTTAAAGGTAGCGTTTGTTTTGAGGTACTGGAACAGAGACTGAGAGACTGAGACATAGTATCATGTTTGTTGGCTCAGAGACTGGTACTAAAATTTCTGTCTCTGTCCCTAAAATTTCAGTATTTCAGTACCTCCAAAAAGTAGGGACACATGGGACTGAAATTTTTAGAGAGGGTGACTGAAATTTTAATAACATTTTATACCTAAAATACCCTCATTTCAATTAATTAATTCCAATTTTATCCTTTGTACAAATTAAATTAGAGTTTTATTCTTATTTCAATTTCTATCTCTTACTTTGCACCAAACAGAATATTGAAATTTATTTCAGTCTCTGTCTCTTAGTCTCAATCTCTCCGTCTTAGTCTTTTAGTCTTTGTCTCTCTACCAAACGCTACCAAAATGTCATGAGATACAAAATAAATCTCTAAAAGTTGTTTAAATGCTAAACTAGTAACCTAGGTTTACAGAAAATGAGTAAACTGAGATAGATAGTGCAGATATCCACTTCTGGGGCCCACTTGGTGTGTGTTGGGGCTGAGACTTGAGCTTTTCACGTGCCTAGGATGTTTCTGGAGTTAAACGCCAAGTTGTAACCTGTTTTGGGCGTTTAACTCCGACTTGTAACCTGTTTCTGGCATTTAACACCAGAATGGAACATGGAACTGGAATTAAACGCCATTTTACAACGTTTATCTTCGAGCAAAGTATGGACTATTAGATATTGATGGAAAGCCCTGGATGTCTACTTTCCAACGCAATTAAGAGCGCACCAATTAAACTTATGTAGCTCCCAAAAATCTATTTCGAGTGCAGAGATGTCAGAATCCAACAGAATCAGCAGTCCTTTTTCAGCCTGAATCAAATTTTTGCTCAGATCCCTCAATTTTAGCCAGAAAATACCTGAAATCACAGAAAAACACACAAACTCATAGTAAAGTCCAGAAATATGAATTTTGCATGAAAACTAATAAAAACATACTAAAAAGTAGCTAGAACCTACTAAAAACTACATGAAATTACCCCCAAAAAGCGTATAAAATATCCGCTCATCACAACACCAAACTTAAACTGTTGCTTGTCCTCAAGCAACTAGATAAATAAAATAGGATAAAGAGAAATCAAGAAGCAATAATATCTCAGAGTTTTAAGTGAAGCTCAGATTCTAATTAGATGAGCGGGACTAGTAGCTTTTTGCTTCCGAACAGTTTTGGCATCTCACTTTATCCTTTGAAATTCAGAATGATTGGCATCCATAGGAACTCAGAATTCTGATAATGTTATTGGTTCTCCTATTTTAGTATGTTGATTCTTGAACACAGTTATTTATGAGTCTTGGCTGTGACCCTAAGCATTTTGTTTTCCAGTATTACCATCAGATACATAAATGCCACAGATACCTAACTGGGTGAACCTTTTCAGATTGTAACTCAGCTTTGCTAAAGTCCCCAGTTAGAGGTGTCCAGAGTTCTTAAGCACACTCTTTTGCTTTAGATCACGACTTTAACCACTCAGTCTCAAGTTTTTCACCTGGACCTTCATGACACAAGCACATGGTTAGGGACAGCTTGATTTAGCCGCTTAGGCCAGGATTTTATTCCTTTTATGCCCTCCTTTCCATTGATGCTCAAAGCCTTGGATCCTTTTTGCCCTTGCCTTTTGGTTTAAAGGGCTATTGGCTTTTTCTACTTTTTTCTCTCTTTTTTTCACTACTTTTTCTTGCTTCAAGAATCAATTTCATGATTTTTCAGATCATCAATAACATTTCTCTTGTTCATCATTCCTTCAAGTGCCAACAAATTTAACATTCATAAACTCCACCATCAAAATTATGCACTGTTCAAGTATTCATTCAGAAGACAAAAAGTATTGCCACCACATATAAATAATTTGAATTTATCTTATTAAAAACTCAAAAAACATATTGCCTCCTTATTCTAAAAATCTGCTATTTTATTCATGTTTGATGATGATGAGAAAAATAAATTATAGCTTAATTGGAGATAAAATCAAAATAGAGATACTAATTACTACTACTCATATATAACTTCTAAGGTAAATTCCTAATAATAACAATTATCACAGAGTTAAGGCTAAGATTAGGACTCAACAACCTTTATTTTGGGAAGTGGATGCTCCTTTAGTCTGTGGGGTGCTTGGCCCTTCAAGAGATAGCTTCTAACGCTTCAGTTCCTTCAGTTCACGCCCTTGCTCTTCTTGTTCCCCAAGCAGCTTGCAAAGCATGCTATTTTGATTTTTCTGTTCTTCCATTAGTTGGTCCATAGCTTCTTGTAACTTGGTAACAGATGCTTCAAGACGCTCCCAGTATTCAATTTGAAGGATTTTCGAGAGGAACTCCTGTGCTTTCCTCTTGATGGGGTTGTCCTTCACTTGTTGTCCTTCCATTGAATTTTTGGTGATTGGTTGCTCAACTACGATATATTCATTTACTCCCATCTTTACCCCAGCATCTTTACATAGCATAGAGATTAAGCTTGGATAAGCCAATTTGGCATCTTTGGAGTTCTTGTTTGCAATTGTGTAAAGTTCACAAGAAATCAGCTGATGAACTTTCACTTCTTTTCCCAACATAATGCAATGGATCATTACTGCTCTTTTGATGGTGACTTCAGAGTGGTTGCTAGTGGGAAGTATAGAATGCCCAACGAAGTCCAGCTAGCCTCTGGCGACTGGTTTGAGATCTCCTCTCTTGAGTTGGTTTGGGACACCCTTTGTGTTGGTTGTCCACTTGGTTCTAGGGAGGCATATGTCCTCTAGAATTTCGTCCAAGCTCTTATTTGTTCTCATCATTCGCCTATTAAAGGAGTCTGGGTCATCTTGCAGTTGAGGCAGCTTGAAGATCTCTCTTATTTTGTCAGGGTGGAGGTGAACAATCTTCCCTCTGACCAGAGTTCGATAGTCATAGAAGGCGGCTCCAGCTAATCTCTGCCTGTCTGTTTGCCACAGATTAGAGTAGAATTCCTGAACCATGTTTCTTCCCACCTTTGTTTTAGGATTAGCTAGGATTTCCCAGCACCTGTTTTGAATTTGCTCTTGGATCTCCGGATATTCATCTTCTTTCAGATCGAATTTAACTTCCGGGACCCATTATTTTGTAGTAATGGTTTGAATGTTCTTTGGTTAAGAACTTCTCTTGATTCCAAAGTGGTTTTAGAATATTCTCTTTCTTACCTCTTGGAGTGGTTTGTTTTCCCTTAGGAGCCATGATCTTAGTGGGTATTGGTTTAGTGATTGATGAGCGGATAATTTATACGCTTTTTGGCATTGTTTTTAGAAAGTTTTTAGTAGGATCTAGCTACTTTTATGGATATTTTTATTAGTTTTTTATGTAAAATTCATATTTCTGGACTTTACTATGAGTTTGTGTATTTTTCTGTGATTTCAGGTATTTTCTGGCTGACATTGAGGGACCTGAGCAAAACTCTGATAAAAGGCTGTCAAAGGACTACTGATGCTATTGGATTCTGACCTCCCTGCACTCGAAATGGATTTTCTGGTGCTACAGAACTCAAAATGGTGTGATCTTAACGACGCAGACTGGCGCTCAACGCTAGTTCCATGCTGCATTCTAGAGTCAAACGCCAGAAACACGTCACGAACCAGAGTTGAACGCCAAAAACACGTTACAACGTGGTGTTCAACTCCAAGAGAAGCCTCTGCACGTGTAAAGCTCAAGCTCAGCCCAAGCACACACCAAGTGGGCCCCGGAAGTGGATTTTTGTATAAATTACTTACTTCTGTAAACCCTAGTAGCTAGTCTAGTATAAATAGGACATTTTACTATTGTATTAGACATCTTTGGATTATTTTTGGATTACCATATGATCCTTTGATCTCGTTCAGGGGGGCTGGCCATTCGGCCATGCCTGGACCATCACTTATGTATTTTCAACGGTGGAGTTTCTACACACCATAGATTAAGGGTGTGGAGCTCTGCTGTACCTTGAGTTTTAATGCAATTACTACTATTTTCTATTCAGTTCAGCTTATTCTTGTTCCAAGATATCCGTTGCACTTCAACCTGATGGATGTGATGATCTGTGACACTCATCATCATCCATTCTTATGAACACGTGATTGACAACCACTTCCGTTCTACCTTAGAACGAGCGCATATCTCTTGGATTCCTTAATCAGAATCTTCGTGGTATAAGCTAAAATTGATGGTAGCATTCATGAGAATCTGGAAAGTCTAAACCTTCTCTGTGGTATTCCGAGTAGGATTCAGGGATTGAATGACTGTGACGAGCATCAAACTCGCGATTGTTGGGCGTGATGACAAACGCAAAAGAATCAATGGATTCTATTCCAACATGATCGAGAACTGACAGATGATTAGCCGTGCTGTGATAGAGCATTTGGACCATTTTCACTAAGAGGATGGGATGTAGCCATTGACAACGGTAATGTCCTACATACAGCTTGCCATGGAAAGGAGTAAGAAGGATTGGATGAAGGCAGTAGGAAAGCAGAGATTCAGAAGGAGCACAACATCTTCATACGCCTATCTGAAATTCCCACCAATGATCTACATAAGTATCTTTATCTTTATTTTATGTTTTATTTATTATTATTTCTGAAAACCAATATAATCATTTAAATTCGCCTAACTTAGATTTACAAGATGACCATAGCTTGCTTGATACCAACAATCTCCGTGGGATCGACCCTTACTCACGTAAGGTTTATTACTTGGACGACCCAGTACACTTGCTGGTTAGTTGTGCGAAGTTGTGAAGAAATTGCTGAGTTAGTAGATGCGCATACCAAGTTGAACGCCATTGATAGAGATCACAATTTCGTGCACCAAGTTTTTGGCGCCGTTGCTGGGGATTGTTCGAGTTTGGACAACTGACGGTTCATCTTGTTGCTCAGATTAGGTAATTTTCTTTTTGTTTTATTTTCAAAAATCTTTCAAAAATTTATCACCTGTTTTTGAAAATTTTTCAAAATTTTTAAGAATGGATTATAGAGTTTCATAAAGCATGTTGAAGCTTGGCTGGCTGTAAAGCCATGTCTAAATTCTTTTGGACTGAGGCTTCAACTAATCACCACAATGCATGTAATGCCCTGCTGAAGCTTGGCTGGCTATTAAGCCATGTCTAATTTCTGGACCAGAGCTTTAGACTAACATTGAAAGATTCCTGGAATTCTTCTAAAAAATTTTGAATTTCTTATTTTCTTTTTCCTATATGTTTTTCAAAAAAAAAAATAAAAGAAAATACAAAAAAAATCATAAAATCATAAAAATCAAAAATATTTTGTGTTGCTTGTTTGAGTCTAGAGTCAATTTTTAAGTTTGGTGTCAATTGCATATTTTTATTTTTCTAAAAATTTTCGAAAATTCGTGCATGTGTTCTTCATGATCTTCAAGTTGTTCTTGGTAAGTCTTCTTGTTTGATCTTCATATTTTCTTGATTTGTGTCTTTTGTTGTTTTTCATGTGCATTTTTGCATTCATAGTGTCTAAGCATTGAAAATATTTCTTGAAATTTTTTTTCAAAAACATGTTCTTGATGTTCATCATGATCTTCAAAGTGTTCTTGGTGTTCATCTTGACATTCATAGTGTTCTTGCATGCATCATGTGTTTTGATTCATAATTTTCATGTTGTGAGTCATTTTTATGTTTTTCTCTCTCATAATTAAAAATTTAAAAATAAAAAAATATATTTTCCTTATTTTTCTCAAAATTTCAAAAATTTGAGTTGACTTAGTCAAAAAATTTTAAAATAAGTTGTTTCTTATAAGTCAAGTCAAAATTTTCATTTTTAAAAAATCTTATCTTTTCAAAACTTTTTCAAAAATCAAATCTTCTTTATTTTTTCTTACTATTTTTTGAAAATTTTTAATTTGAATTTTAAAATCTTTTTCTTATCTTTAATTCATGATTTTCAAAGGCTTCACTAACAAGTAATGTGATTGATTCAAAATTTGAAGTGTTACTTTCTTGTTAAGAAAGGTTCAATCTTTAAATTCTAGAAACATATCTTTTAGTTTCTTGTTAGTCAAGTAATTAATTTTAATTTAAAAAAATTTATCTTTTTCAACCATATCTTTTTAGTCATATCTTTTTTATCATATCTTTTTAAATCATATCTTTTTCAAAAATTTGATTTCACAATATCCCTTCTAACTTCTTATCTTCTCATCTTTTTAAAATTGATTTTCAAATCTTTTTCAACTAACTAATTAACTTTTTGTTTGTTTCTTATCTTTTTCAAAACCACCTAACTACTTTTTCCTCTCTAATTTTCGAAAATTCCTCACCCCTTTTTAAAATTCTTTTTAATTAATTAATTGTTTTAAATTTTAATTTTAATTTTATTTTCCCCTTTAATTTTCGAAAATCACTAACTTCTTTTTCAAAATTTATTTTCGAAATTCTCTCTCTCATCTTCTATTTATTTATTTATTTAACACTTCTTTTCATCTCAAGAATTTGAACCCCTATCTTCACCCTTGTGTTTGGATTCTTACTATTTCCTTCTTCTATTCTTTTCTTCTTCTACTAACCTAAAGGAATCTCTCTACTATGGTAAAGAGGATCCCTATTATTATTTTCTGTTCTCTTCTTTTTTATATGAGCAGGAGCAAGGACAAGAATATTCTTGTTGAAGCAGATCCTGAACCTGAAAGGACTCTGAAGAGGAAACAAAGAGAAACTAAATTACAACAATCCAGAGACAACCTTACAGAAATTTTTGAAAAGGAAGAGGAGATGGCAGCTGATGATTGGATTTTTTGACGGTTTAGAATTTCACAAATGAAATCTCGTTGAAGTATAGTCTCTAAACCAACAATAATCCTCTCATACAAAAATTTGTTTGTCACAAGTACAAACCCCTAAAATCTATAAACCGAAGTATTTAAACCTCGGGTCGTTCTCCCTAGGAATTACAATAAAGTGTCTTGTATTGGTTGTGAGTTATTTTGGGGTTTTGATAAGAGGCATGGAAGATAAATGGCAAAAAAGTTAGCTAACAACTATAAAAGGCTCTTGGTGAGGTGTGAGAACTAGAAGTCCTATCCTAGTTATCCTTCTCAATTGTGATGAGAATTGTTCATTGCTACCACTTAGTTAACCCTTACTAAATAATGGAAAGTAAAGTGGATGAATTGACTTGAGCCACAAGTCCTAGCCAACTCCCAAGGAAAGACTAGCTTTAGTGCACTCTAAACCAATTAGCAATCTCTCCAATTACCAATCAACAAAGGAATTAGATAACTCAAGTGTCACTAATTACTCTACCTAGGCCAAGAGGAACAAAACCTACACTAAAACTAAGAGAGACATTTCAACAAACACATAGAGTGCAATAAAAGTAAACAACATAAATTGTAAGAATTAAAGAGAGATCTAACTACAAAGGCAAGAGATCAACAATAGAAAAGCAAAGAAGACAAATTTATTATGAATTACCTCTTATTGAATTGAAAGAAAATGGAAGGAACAATAGTAGATCTACAACAAAGTATAAGAACAACATAAAGAAAATTACAACAAAGGAATGGAAGAAGAATGAATGTAACTACAAGGAATTGAGAAGATAGAAATTGAAGAAGATGAATTGAAATCTAGATCTAAGAAGAGAAATTAACCTAATCCTAATCCTAATCCTAGAGAGAAGTGAGAGCTTCTCTCTCTAGAAACTACTTCTAAAACTAAACTAAGCTAAAACTAAACTAATGGTTAAAAGTTAGTTGATTCCTCTTCAATCCCTGGCTTAAATAGCATCAGAAATGAGTTGGATTGGGCCCACAAGGCTCCTAAAACCGCTGGGGACGATTTCATTAAAGTGGGCCACGGACAGAATCGGCGCGCGCGCGCAAAGTGCGCGTGCGCGCCCCTGAATGCGAGTAACATATGGCAAAATTTATATCATTTCGAAGCCCCGGATGTTAGCTTTCCAACTCAACTGGAACTGCATCATTTGGACCTCTGTAGCTCAAGTTATGGTCATTTAAGTGCGAAGAGGTCGGCTTGACAGCTTTCCGGTTCTTTCATTTCTTCATGAGTTCTCCAACTTTTCATGCTTCCTTTCTTCATTCCCTTGATCCAATCTTTGCCTCCTAAACCTTAAATCACTTAACAAACATATCAAGGCATCTAATAGAATCAAGGTGAATTAAATTTAGCTAAACCTTAAATCACTTAACAAACATATCAAGGCATCTAATGGAATCAAGGTGAATTAAATTTATTTATTTTAAGACCTAAAAAGCATGTTTTCACTCTTAAGCACAATTAAAGGAGAATATACAAAACCATGCTATTTTATTGAATAAATGTGGGTGAAAGGTGATAAAATCCCCTAAAATCAATACAAGATAAACCCTACAAATGGGGTTTGTTAGCAGCCGAAAATAATAATGCAAGGAGGATGCTTGGTGATTATACTACACCTGCTTCTAAATTTGATGGAAGAAGCATCTCAATCCCTGCCATTGGAGCAAATAATTTTGAGCTTAAACCTCAACTAGTTGCTCTAATACAACAGAACTGCAAATTTCATGGACTACCATCAGAAGATCCCTATAAGTTTTTAACTGAGTTCTTGCAGATCTGTGAGACTATTAAGACTAATAGAGTAGATCCTGAAGTCTACAGGCTCATGCTTTTCCCTTTTGCTGTAAGAGACAGAGCTAGAATATGGTTGGACTCACAGCCTAAAGATAGCCTGGACTCATGGGATAAGCTGGTCGTGGCCTTCTTGGCTAAGTTCTTTCCTCTTCAAAAGCTGAGCAAGCTTAGAGTGGATGTTCAGACTTTCAAACAAAAAGATGGTGAATCCCTCTATGAAGCTTGGGAAAGATACAAGCAGATGACCAAAAGGTGTCCTTCTGACATGCTTTCAGAGTGGACTATTCTAGATATATTCTAGATATATTCATGTACACTTCTGAGAGGAATTCTGTGAATAATGGGATGCCTCAGAGGAAGGGTGTTCTTGAAATCGATGCTCTGAATGTCATATTGGCTCAGAACAAAATGTTGACTCAGCAAGTCAACATGATTTTTCAATGTCTGAATGGATGGCAAAATGCATCCAACAGTGCTAAAGAGGCATCTTCTGAAGAAGAAGCTTATGATCTTGAGAACCCTGCAATGGCAGAGGTAAATTACATGGGTGAACCTTATGGAAACACCTATAATTCCTCATGGAGAAATCATCCAAATTTCTCATGGAAGGATCAACAAAAGCCTCAACAAGGCTTTAATAATGGTGGAAGAAATAGGCTCAGTAATAGCAAGCCTTTTCCATCATCTTCTCAGCAACAGACAGAGAATTCTGAATAGAGCCCCTATAACTTAGCAAACATAGTCTCTGATCTGTCTAAGGCCACTTTAAGTTTCATGAGTGAAATAAGGTTTTTCATCAGAAATTTGGAGGCACAAGTGGGCCAGCTGAGTAAGAAAGTCACTGAAACTCCTCCTAGTACTCTCTCAAGCAATACTGAAGAGAATCCAAAAAGAGAGTGCAAGGCCATAGACATAATCAACATGGCCGAACCTAGGGAGGAAGGAGAGGACGTGAATCCCAACGAGGAAGACCTCATGGGACGTCTCTCAAGCAAGAAGGAGCTCCCTATTGAGGACCCAAATGGATCTGAAGGTCATATAGAGACTACAGAGATCCCATTAAACCTCTTTCTGCCATTCATGAGCTCTGAAGACTATTCTTCCTCTGAAGAGGATGAAGATGTAACTAGAGAGCAAGTTACTCAATATCTAGGAGCCATCATGAAGCTGAATGCCAAATTGTTTGGTAATGAGACTTGGGAAGGTGAACCTCCCTTGCTTATTAGTGAACTAGATACATGGGTTCAGCAAACTTTACCTCAAAAGAGACAAGATCCTCGCAAATTCTTAATACCCTGTACCACAGGCACCATGACCTTTGAGAAGGCTCTGTGTGACCTAGGGTTAGACATTAATCTTATACCACTCTCTGTAATGGAGAAGCTGGGGATTATTGAGGTACATCCTACCATATTCTCATTACAAATGGCAGATAAGTCAGTAAGACAGGCTTATGGATTGGTAGAGGATGTGTTAGTAAAGGTTGAAGGCATTTACATCCTTGCTGATTTCATAATCTTAGACACTAGGAAGGAGGAGGATGAATGCATCATCTTTGGAAGACCTTTCCTAGCCACAGCAGCCTAGCCACAGCAGGAGCAGTGATAGATGTTAACAGAGGAGAATTAGTCCTTCAATTGAATGGGGACTACCTTGTGTTTAAGACCCAAGGGTGTTCTTCTGTATACACGGAGAGGAAGTATGAAAGGCTTCTCTCAGTACAAAGTCAAACAAAGCCCCCACGATCAAACTCTAAGTTTGGTGTTGAGAGGCCACAGCCAAACTCTAAGTTTGGTGTTCAATCCCCACATCCAAACTCTAAGTTTGGTGTTGGGAGTCCACAACATTGACCTGATCACCTGTGAGGCTCCATGAGAGCCCACTGTCAAGCTATTGACATTAAAAGAAGCGCTTATTGGGAGGCAACCCAATTTTTATTTATCTAATTTTATTTTTTATTTTATTGTTCTTTTGTGTTTTATTGGGTTCATGATCATGTGGAGTCACAAAATAAATACTAAAATTATAAACAGAATCAAAAACAGCAGAAGAAAAAGCACACCCTGTAGGAAGGGCTTACTCGCATTTAAACGCCAGTAAGGAGCATCTGACTGGCGTTCAATGCCAGAACAGAGCATGGATCTGGTGTTGAATGCCAGAAAAAAGTAACATCCTGGCGTTTAAATGCCAGGAATACTCCCTGAGGAGAGCTGGCGCTGAACGCCAGAAACAAGCATGGAACTGGCGTTCAACGCCAGAAACATGCTGCAAATGGGTGTTGAACACCCAAAACAAGCATAGAGCTGGAGTTTAACGCCAGAAACAAGCATCAATCTGGTGTTAAATGCCAGGATTGCATAGAGATGGCATTTTACATGCCTAATTGGTGCAGGGATGTTAAATCCTTGACACCTCAGGATCTGTGGACCCCACAGGATCACCCCAGGATCTGTGGACCCCACAGGATCCCCACCTACCTCAACTCACCCTCTTTCTCTGTTTCACACAATCCAATAACACTCTTCCCCAAAAACCCTTCACCAATCACCTCAATCTCTCTTTCCCATTACCTCTTCACCACTCACATCCATCCACTCTTCCCCATAAACCCCACCTACCTTTAAAATTCAAATATTTTTCCCACCTAACCCACCCAATATGGCCGAACCTTAACCCCTCTCCCTCCACTATATAAACCCCTCCATTCTTCTTCTTTTTCACACAACACAACCCTCTCTTCTCCTTCTTGGCCGAAACACAACCCTCTCTTCCTCTCCTCTATATCTTCTTCTTCTTTATCTATTCTTTCTTTTCTTGCTTGAGGGTGAGTAATATTCTAAGTTTGGTGTGGTAAAAGCAGAGCTTTTTTGTTTTTCCATAACCACCTATGGCACCTAAGGCCGAAGAAACCTCTAGAAAAGGGAAAGGAAAGACAAAAGCTTCCACCTCTGAGTCATGGAAGATGGAGAGATTCATCTTCAAAGCCCATCAAGACCACTTCTATGATGTTGTGGCCAAGAAGAAGGTGATCCCCGAGGTCCCTTTCAAACTCAGGAAAAATAAGTATCCAGATATCCGACATGAGATCCAAAGAAGAGGTTGGGAAGTTCTGACCAACACCATTCAACAAGTCGGAATCCTAATGGTTCAAGAGTTTTATGCCAATGCATGGATCACTAGGAACCATGATCAAAGTATGAACTTGAACCCAAAGAATTATCTTACAATGGTTCAGGGGAAATGCTTAGATTTCAGTCCGGAAAATGTAAGGTTGGCATTCAACTTGCCCATGATGCAAGGAGATGCACGCCCCTACACTAGAAGGGTCAACTTTGATCAAAGGTTGGACCAAGTCCTTATGGACATATGTGTGGAAGGAGCTCAACGGAAAAGAGACTCCAAAGGCAAGCTGGTTCAATTAAGAAGACTGGACCCCAAGCCTGTGGCTAGAGGATGGTTGGAGTTCATCCAACGCTCCATCATCCCCACTAGCAACCGATCCGAAGTTACTGTGGATTGGGCCATCATGATTCATAGAATCATGAATGGAGAGGAAGTAGAAGTTCATGAAGTCATCTCCATTGAATTCTACAAAATAGCCGAAAAGTCCTCCACCATGGCAAGGCTAGCTTTTCCTCATCTTATTTGCCATCTATGTTACTCAGCTAGAGTTATCATAGAAGGAGACATTCCCATTGAGGAGGATAAACCCATCACTAAGAAGAGGATGGAGCAAACAAGAGAGCCCACTCATGGATCCCAAGAGACGCATGAGGAAGCTCATCACCAAGAAATCTCGGAGATGCCTCAAGGGATGCACTTTCCTCCCAACAACTATTGGGAACAACTCAACACTTTTCTAGAAGATTTGAGTTACAATATGGATCAATTAAGGGTGGAACATCAAGAGCACTCCATCATTCTCCATGAAATTAGAGAAGATCAAAGAGCAACGAGGGAGGAACAACAAAGGCAAGGAAGAGACATAGAAGAGCTCAAGGACATCATTCGTTCTTCAAGAAGAAAGTGCCACCATCACTAAGGTGGACTCATTCCTTGTTCTTATTTCTCTATTATTTTTTTTCGGTTTTTATGCTATATGTTTTTTTATGTTTTGTGTCTCTACTTCATGATCATTAGTATGTAGTAACTATGTCTTAAGGCTATGAATAATTCCATGAATCCTTCACCTCTCTTAAATGAAAAATGTTCCTAATTCAAAAGAACAAGAAGTACATGAGTTTCGAATTTATCCTTGAAATTAGTTTAATTATATTAATGTGGTGACAATACTTTTTATTTTCTAAATGAATGCTTGAACAGTGCATATTTTTGATCTTGTTGTTTATGAATGTTAAAATTGTTGGCTCTTGAAAGAATGATGAACAAAGAGAAATGTTATTGATAATCTGAAAAATCATAAATTTGATTCTTGAAGCAAGAAAAAGTAGTGAATAGCAAAAGCTTGCGAAAAAATATATATATATATATATATATATAGAAAGAAAAGAAAAAAGCAAGCAGAAAAAGCAAATAGCCCTTAAAACCAAAAGGCATGGGTAAAAAGGATCCAAGGCTTTGAGCATCAATGGATAGGAGGGCCCAAGGAAATAAAATCCAGCCCTAAGCGGCTAAATCAAGCTGTCCCTAACCATGTGCTTGTGGCATGCAGGTCTAAGTGAAAAGCTTGAGACTGAGTGGTTAAAGTCGTGATCTAAAGCAAAAAGAGTGTGCTTAAGAGCTCTGGACACCTCTAACTGGGGACTCTAGCAAAGCTGAGTCATAATCTAAAAAGGTTCACCCAGTTATGTGTCTGTGGCATTTATGTATTCGGTGGTAATATTGGAAAACAAAGTACTTAGGGCCACGGCCAAAACTCATAAAAGTAGCTGATGAGCGGATAATTTATACGTTTTTTGGCATTGTTTTTAATATGTTTTTAGTGTGTTTTAGTTAGTTTTTATTATATTTTTATTATTTTTAAGTTAAAATTCACTTTTCTGGACTTTACTATGAGTTTGTGTGTTTTTCTGTGATTTTAGGTATTTTTTGGCTGAAATTGAGGGACCTGAGCAAAAATCTGATTCAGAGGCTGAAAAGGACTGCAGATGCTGTTGGATTCTGACCTCCCTGCACTCGAAGTTGATTTTCTGGAGCTACAGAAGCCCAATTGGCGTGCTCTCAATTGCGTTGGAAATTAGACATCTTGGGCTTTCCAGAAATGTATAATAGTTCATACTTTTTCTGAGATTTGATGGCCCAAAGAGGCGTTTCAATTCAGCTTAAGAATTCTGGCGTAAAATGCCATAACTGGCACAAGAATGGGAGTTAAACGCCCAAACTGGCACAAAATCTGGCGTTTAACTCCAAGAAGAGTCTCTACACGAAAATTCTTCAATGCTCAGCCCAAGCACACACCAAGTGGGCCTGGAAGTGGATTTTTATGTCATTTACTCATTTCTGTAAACCCTAGCTACTAGTTCTCTATAAGTAGGACCTTTTGCTATTGTATTTACATCTTTTGATCACTTTAGATCTTAGGATCTTCTTTGGACGTCTAGTTCATAGATTATGGGAGGCTGGCCATTCGGCCATGCCTAGCCCTTGTTCTTATGTATTTTCAACGGTGGAGTTTCTACACACCATAGATTAAGGTGTGGAGCTCTGCTGTACCTCGAGCATTAATGCAATTACTATTGTTCTTCTATTCAATTCAGCTTATTCTTGTTCTAAGATATCACTTGCTCCTCAACTTGATGAATGTGATGATCCGTGACACTCATCATCATTCTCACCTATGAACGTGTGCCTGATAACCACCTCCGTTCTACCTTAGATTGAGTGGATATCTCTTGGATCCCTTAATCGGAATCTTCGTGGTATAAGCTAGAATAGATGGTGGCATTCAAGACAATCCGAAAGGTCTAAATATTGTCTGTGGTATTCTGAGTAGGATTCAAGGATTGAATGACTGTGACGAGCTTCAAACTCGCGATTGTGGGGCGTTAGTGACAGACGCAAAAGAATCACTGGATTCTATTTCGACATGATCGAGAACCGACAGCTGAATAGCCGTGCTGTGACAGAGAGTGTTGAACATTTTCACTGAGAGGACGGGACTGTAGCCATTGACAACGGTGATGCCCAACATACAGCTTGCCATGGAAAGGAGTAAGAAGGATTGGATGAAGACAGTAGGAAAGTAGAGAGACAGAAGGGACAAAGCATCTCCATACGCTTATCTGAAATTCTCACCAATGAATTACATAAGTATCTCTATCTTTATGCTTTATTCATAAATCATTCATAACCATTTGAATCTGCCTGACTGAGATTTACAAGATGACCATAGCTTGCTTCATACCAACAATCTCCATGGGATCGACCCTTACTCGCGTAAGGTTTATTACTTGGACGACCCAGTGCACTTGCTGGTTAGTTGTGCGAAGTTGTGATAAAGAGTTGAGATTGCAATTGAGTGTACCATGTTGATGGCGCCATTGATGATCACAATTTCGTGCACCAGTAGCTGTGTTCAAGAATCAACATACTTAACTAGGAGAATCAATCACACTATCCAAAATTCTGAGTTCCTATAGATGCCAATCATTCTAAACTTCAAAGGAGAAAGTGAGATGACAAATTGTTCAGAAGCAAAAAGCTACAAGTCCCGCTCATCTAATTAGAACTAATATTCATTGATATTTTGGGATTTATAGTATATTCTCTTCTTTTTATCCTAATTGATTTATAGTTGCTTGGGGACAAGCAACAATTTAAGTTTGGTGTTGTGATGAGCGGATAATTTATACGCTTTTTGGCATTGTTTTTAGATAGTTTTTAGTAGGATCTAGCTACTTTTAGGGATGTTTTTATTATTTTTTATGTAAAATTTATATTTCTGGAATTTACTATGAGTTTGTGTGTTTTTCTGTGATTTCAGGTATTTTCTGGCTGAAATTGAGGGACCTGAGCAAAACTCTGATAAAAGGCTGTCAAGGGACTGCTGATGTTGTTGGATTCTGACCTTTCTGAACTCGAAATGGATTTTCTGGAGCTACAAAACTCTAAATGACGCGCTCTGAATGGCGTTGGAAAGTAGACATCCAGAGCTTTCCAGCAATATATAATAGTCGATACTTTATTCGAGATTAGATGATGCAAACTGGCGCTCAATGCCAGTTCCACACTGCATTCTGGAGTCAAACGCCAGAAACACGTCACGAACCAGAGTTGAACGCCAAAAACACGTTACAACATGGCGTTCAACTCCAAGGGAAGCCTCTACACGTGTAAAGCTCAAGCTCAGCCCAAGCACACACCAAGTAGGCCCCGGAAGTGGATTTTTGCATAAATTACTTACTTTTGTAAACCCTAGTAGCTAGTCTAGTATAAATAGGATATTTTGCTATTGTATTAGACATCTTTGGATTATTTTTGGATTACCTTATGATCCTTTGATCTCGTTCAGGGGGGCTGGCCATTCGGCCATGCCTAGACCATCACTTATGTATTTTCAACGGTGGAGTTTCTACACACCATAGATTAATTGTGTGGAGCTCTGCTGTACCTCAAGTTTTAATGCAATTACTACTATTTTCTATTCAGTTCAGCTTATTCTTGTTCCAAGATATCCGTTGCACTTCAACCTGATGGATGTGATGATCCGTGACACTCATCATCATCCATCCTTATGAACGCGTGATTGACAACCACTTCCATTCTACCTTAGCACGAGCGCATATCTCTTGGATTCCTTAATCAGAATCTTCATGGTATATGCTAGAATTGATGGCGGTATTCATGAGAATCCGGAAAGTCTAAACCTTGTCTGTGGTATTCCGAGTAGGATTCAGGGATTGAATGACTGTGACGAGCTTCAAACTCGCGATTGTTGGGCGTGATGACAAACACAAAAGAATTAATGCATTCTATTCCGACATGATCGAGAACCGACAGATGATTAGCCGTGCTGTGACAGAGCATTTAGACCATTTTCACTGAGAGGATGGGATGTAGCCATTGACAACGGTGATGCCCTACATATAGCTTGCCATGGAAAGGAGTAAGAAGGATTGGATGAAGGCAGTAGGAAAGCAGAGATTCAGAAGGAGCACAGCATCTTCATATGCCTATCTGAAATTCCCACCAATGATCTACATAAGTATCTTTATCTTTATTTTATGTTTATTTATTATTATTTTCGAAAACCAATATAATCATTTAAATCCGCCTAACTGAGATTTACAAGATGACCATAGCTTGATCGACCCTTACTCACGTAAGGTTTATTACTTGGACGACCTAGTGCACTTGTTGGTTAGTTGTGCGAAGTTGTGAAGAAAGTGCTGAGTTAGTAGATGCGCATACCAAGTTGAATGCCATTGATAGAGATCACAATTTTGTGCACCAGTGATCACGGATAAACACACCAAACTTAGAGGTTTGCTTGTTGATGATTAGATTTTTGACGGTTTAGAATTTCACTAATGAAATCTCGTTGTAAAGTATAGTCTCTAAACCAACAATAACCCTTTCATACAAAAATTTTCTTGTCACAAGTACAAACCCCTAAAATTTATAAACCGAAGTATTGAACCTTGGGTCGTTCTCCCTAGGACTTGTAATGAAGTGTCTTGTTATTGGTTATGAGGTATCTTGGGGTTTTTTTTTAAGATTTTAGACAAGAAATATAAATGGCAAAGAAAATAAACTAACAACTAACAAAGCTCTTGGCAAGATATGAGTACTAGAAATCCTATCCTAGTTATCCTCCTCAATTGTGACCACAAATTGTTTATTGCTCCCACTTAGTTAACCTCTAATCATGGAGGAAAGTCAAGTGGAAGAATCAATTTGATTCCTCAAGTCCTAATTAACTCCTAAAGGAGAGACGAGCTTAAGAGGCATTCAAATCAATTAGCAACTTCTAATCATCGATCAACAAAGGAATTAGATAACTCAAGAGTCACTAATTACTCAACCAAAGCCAAGAGGAACAAAATTCTACTCTAAAATCCTACCAAGCATTTCATCAAACACTTGGAAGGTACAAAAGAAAAGTATATTAAATCACAACAAGTATGAATTCTAACAACAATTGAATACAAAGAATTAACAACAACAATCAAGGAAATCACAATTATTATGAATTACCTTGATTGAATTGAAAGAAAGTAGAAGAAACAAAAGTAGTTCTACAACAAAACACAAGAACAACATAAAAGAGATTACAACAAAGGAATGGAAGAAGAATGAATGTAACTACAAGGAATTGAGAAGATAGAAGTAGAAGAAGATGAATTAAAATCTACATCTAAGAACTAAACCTAACCCTAATCCTATTCCTAGAGAGAAGTGAGAGCTTCTCTCTCTAAAACTAACTCTAAAACTATTCAACTAAACTAATGGTAACTAACTTCTTTTCTCATTCCCCTTCAATCCTTGGCTCTTATATGCAGTTTGGTGCCAAAATTGGCTACAGAAAACCTCCAAAATCGTCAGGCACGTGTTGCTTTAATGAAGTCACATGCGGACTGCGACGCGTGCGCGCACGGTACGTGTGCGCGTCCCTGGCTGATTCTTCAATGTGCGCGCGAGCGCCTTGTGGGCGTGCGCGTGCTTGGCTGATTTCACTTCTTTGACTTTTTATGCTTCTCTCCACTTGTATGCTTCCTTCCTTGTTCTCTTTGATCCATGCCTAGCCTATTTCAATCCTGGAATTACTAGCAAACACATCATGGCATCTTATGGAATCAAGGAGGAATTAGAATTCATCAAAATAAGGTTTAAAAAGCATGTTTTTACACTTGAGCACAAATACGTGAGAGATTACAAAACCATGCTAATTCATAGGCTAAATGCGAGAAAAGGTCATCAAAATACTCTAAATTCAATACAAGATAAACCCTAAAAATAGGGTTTATCACTTGTCCTCAAGCAAAAGAAAGGAAAAGAGAGGGATAGAGGGAGAGCCAAGTTCGAATTGTGGAGGAGAGGAGGGTGGCCGAACACGGATTTAAAGGGAAGGGGGTGGGTTTTTGAAAATTTTTGAAGAAGATAGGATAGAAGATATGATTTGTAAAAGATAAGTATAATAGGAAAAAGCTGTAATTTAAAATTGAAAAGATATGAAAGATATTTGAAAAAGATAAAAATCTGAATTTTGAAAAGAAGATATGATGATTTTAAAAAGATTTGAGAGGAATTTAAAAAGATTTGAAAAGAATTGAAAAAGATAAATGAGTTTTGAAAAAGGTTTGAAGAGATATTAAAGAAAAATTAAGAAATATGTTTAGGATTAAAAAATTTTCAAAATTAAAGTTGAAAGATGAGAGTTTGTAACATGTTTATGCAAGAAATCATGAATTGAAACATGAAAAATGAAAAAAATTTGTAGTAAAAATGAAGTTACCTTCTCCCCACAATCCTGGCGTTAAACGCCCAACTGCTGCATGTTTTGGGTGTTTAACGCCCATTTGTAGCTTCTCCTGGGTGTTTAACACCCAGCTATAGCTTCTGGCTGGCGTTAAACGCCAGAAAATCCTTTATCACTGGGCATTTTTCTGAACGCCTAGGATACTGCAAATCTGGCATTAAACACCCAGAATGGTATCCATTCTGGTGTTTAACGCCCAAATGGCTATCCCTACTGGCGTTAAACGCCCAATAGATGCTTCTTTTGGGCGTTTAATGCCCAAAATAGCATTTACTGGCGTTTTCGCACCAGTGAGCTTCTTTTTGCTGTTTTATCATTTGAATCCTTCTGTAACTCTATGAACTCATGCAATTGATACTTTACCTTGAAGATAATTAATATGAACCTGTAAATTTATCATTTAATTAACAAATAAGCTTTGTTAATGGCTGGGTTGCCTCCCAGCAAGCGCTTCTTTATTGTCTTTAGCTGGACTAGTACTGAGCTTTAATCAAGTCTCAGTTTTGAGCATTCTTGCTCAAAATTGCTTTCAAGATAATGTTTGACTCTCTGTCCATTAACAATGAATTTTTTGTTAGAGTCATTATCCTGAAGCTCTACATATCCATATGGTGACACACCTGTAATCACATATGGTCCTCTCTACCGGGATTTTAACTTTCTGGGGAATAATTTGAGCCTAGAGTTAAACAGTAGAACTTTCTGCCCTGGCTCAAAGACTCTGGATGACAGCTTCTTATCATGCCATCTTTTTGCTTTCTCTTTGTAAATTTTTGCATTTTCGAAAGCATTGAGTCTGAATTCCTCTAGATCATTTAACTAGAGCAATCATTTTTCTCCAGCTAAGTTGGCATCAAGGTTTAGGAATCTGGTTGCCCAGTAGGCCTTGTGTTCCAGTTCCACTGGCAAGTGACAGGATTTTCCATACACAAGCTAGTATGGAGAGGTCCCTATAGGAGTCTTGAATGTTGTTCTGTATGCCCACAGAGCATCATCCAAGCTTCTTGCCCAATCCCTTCTATGGTTAATCACAGTCCGTTCCAGAATTCTTTTAAGTTCTCTATTAGAGACTTCAGCTTGCCCATTTATTTGTGGATGATATGGAGTTGCCACCCTGTGGCTACTCCATATCGAACCATAGCAGAGTAAAGTTGTTTATTGCAGAAATAAGCGCCCCATCACTGATTAGTATTCTAGGGACACCAAATCTATTGAAGATGTATTTCTGGAGGAATTTCAACACTGTCTTTGTATCATTAATGGGTGTTATAATAGCCTCCACCCATTTGGATACATGATCCACTGCCACCAGAATATAAGTGTTTGAGTATGATGGTGGGAAAGGCCCCATGAAGTCAATACCCTATACATCAAACAACTCAATCTCCAAGATCCCTTATTGAGGCATGGAATAACCGTGAGGCAGATTGCCAGATCTTTGGCAACTGTCACAATTACGTACAAACTCTCGGGAGTCTTTATAGAGAGTAGGCCAGTAGAAGCCAGATTGGAGGATTCTTGTGACTGTCCGCTCACTTCCAAAATATCCTCCACACTGTGATCCATGGCAATGCCAGAGGATCTTCTGTGCTTATTCTTTAGGCTCACATCTACGGATTACTTAGTCTGCACATCTCTTGAAGAGATATGGTTCATGCCACAGATAGTGCTTTGCATCCGAGATCAATTTCTTTGATTGCTACCTACTATACTCTTTGGGTATGAATCTCACAGCCTTGTAGTTTGCAATGTCTGCAAACCATGGTACTTCCTGGATGGCAAAGAGTTGCTCATCCGGAAAGTTTTCAAAGATCTCAGGAAGAGGGAGGGACGCCCCTTCTACTGGTTCTATTCGGGACAGGTGATCTGCTACTTGGTTCTCTATCCCTTTTCTGTCTCTTATTTCTATATCAAACTCTTGTAGAAGCAACACCCATCTTATGAGTCTGGGTTTTGAATCCTGCTTTATGAGTAGATATTTAAGAGCAGCATGGTCAGTGTACACAATCACTTTTGATCCTACTAAATAAGATCTGAACTTGTCAATGGCGTAAACCACTACAAGTAACTCTTTTTCTGTGGTTGTGTAGTTCTTCTGTGCGTCATTTAAAACACAACTGGCATAATAAATGACGTGTAGAAGCTTGTCATGCCTTTGTCTCAACACTGCACCAATGGCATGGTCACTGGCATTACACATTAGTTCAAATGGTAATGTTCAGTCTGGTACAGAGATGACTGGTGCTGTGACCAGCTTAGCTTTCAGAGTCTCAAACGCCTGCAGACACTCCTTATCAAAGATAAATGGCATGTCAGTAGCTAGCAGATTACTCAGAGATTTTGCAATTTTTGAAAAATCTTTTATAAACCTCCTATAGAATCCTGCATGCCCCAGAAAGCTTCTGATTGCCTTAACATTGGCAGGTGGTGGTAATTTTTCAATTACCTCTACCTTAGCTTGATCCACCTCTATTCCCTTGTTCGAAATTTTGTGCCCAAGGACAATTTCTTCAGTCACCATAAAGTGACATTTCTCTCAGTTTAAAACCAGGTTAGTCTCTTGGCACCTCTTTAGAACAAGTGCTAGATAGTCAAGACAGGAGCTGAATGAGTCTCCAAATACTGAAAAGTCATCCATGAAGACTTCCAAAAAATTTTCCACTATATCAGAGAAAATAGAGAGCATGCACCTTTGAAAGGTTGCAGGTGCATTGCACAGACCAAATGGCATCCTTCTGTATGCAAATACACCTGTTCCGAAGGTTACCTGCTTTGTCTGTAGAACATCCCGGGTCAGACAACTCGACCCAGGATATGAACAACTCCAGATGGATATGTGAATACTGTTTTCCCTTGATCCTGGGGATCTACTGCAATTTGATTATAACTTGAATATCCATCCAGAAAGCAGTAGTAATCATGACCTGCTAGTCTTTCTAGCATCTGGTCTATGAATGGTAAAGGAAAATGTTTTGCTAGTAAAGAATTTTATAAAAATAGTCGCGTTGTAGATATAGATTCTAAACCAACAGAAATCCCTTCGTGCAAATAGAAATAGGATAAATAATCTCAGTCTCTAGTAATTTAGTGACCTCCTTCTGCACCACCTCCTTCATGGCTGGATTTAGCAGCCTCTGTGGTTGAACCACTGGCTTAGCGTCATCCTCTAATAGGATCTTGTGCATGCATCTGGCTGGGCTAATGCCCTTAAGATCACTGATAGACCACCCAAGAGCTGTCTTGTGTGTCCTCAGCACTTGAATTAGTGCTTCCTTTTCCTGTGGCTCTAAGGTAGAGCTTATGATTACAGGAAAAGTGTTACCTTCTCCCAGAAATGCATATTTCAGGGATGGTGGTAATGGTTTGAGCTCGGGTTTAGGAGGTTTCTCCTCTTCCTGAGGGATTTTCAGAGGTTCTATTATTCTCTCTGGTTCCTCTAGATCAGGCTGAACATTTTTAAAGATATCCTCTAGCTCTGATTCGAGACTCTCAGTCATATTGACCTCTTCCACCAGAGAGTCAATAATATCAATGCTCATGCAGTCGTTTGGGGTGTCTGGATGCTGCATAGCTTTGGCAACATTCAACTTAAATCCTTCCTCATTGACTCTCAGGGTTAATTCTCCTTTTTGGACGTCAATGATGGTTCGTCCAGTTGCTAGGAAAGGTCTTCCTAGAATGAGAGTTGCACTCTTGTGCTCCTCCATTTCCAGCACCACAAAGTCAGTGGGAAAGGCAAACGGTCCAACCTTGACAATCATGTCTTCAATCATGCCTGATGGGTATTTAATGGAGCCATCAGCAAGTTGGAGACATATCCGGGTTGGTTTGACTTCTTCAGTCAAACCAAGCTTTTTGATAGTGGATGCAGGTATTAGGTTGATACTTGCTCCAAGATCACATAGAGCTTTCTTGGTATAAGTACCCTCTAATGTGCATGGTATCATGAAGCTTCCGGGATCTTTAAGCTTCTTTGATAAGCTTTTCAGAATGACTGCACTGCATTCTTTAGTGAGGTAAACTTTTTCAGTTTCTCTCCAATCCTTCTTATAATTTAAGATCTCTTTCATGAACTTAGCATAAGAGAGTATTTGCTCAAGTGCCTCTGCAAACGGAATCTTTTTTTCAAGAGTCCTGAGATAGTCTGCAAAGCGGGCAAATTGCTTATCATGTTCCGCTTGGCAGAGTTTCTGAGGATAAGGCATTTTGGCTTTGTATTCCTCAACCTTAGTTGCTGCAGGTTTATTTCCTACAGATGTGGTTGGAGAAGCATTTTTAGAGGGGTTGCTATCAGCACTTGTATGTGTCTGATCCCTCATTGGCGTTTGAACGCCAGAACTGAGCTTCCCTTGGGCGTTTAACGCCAACTCCTTGCCTGTTTGTGGCATTTGAACGCTAGAACTAAGCATGGGTTAGGCGTTTAACGCCAGCTCTCCACCTTTTTCTGGCGTTTGAGCGCCAGAATTATTCCTCTCTGGGCTCTTACTGTCCTCAGAGGGATTTTGGGTAAAAGTTTGTTCATTTCTTGGCTTCCTGCTGCCTTGAAGTAAGGTATTTAATATTTTTCCACTTCTTAATTGAATTGCTTGGAACTCTTCTGTTATTTGTTTTGATAACTGCTGTTCTGTTTGCTTCAACTGTACTTCCATATTCATATTAGCCATTCTTGTGTCTTGTAGTATCTCCTTGAATTCAGCTAGCTGTTTTGTTAGAAAATCTAATTGCTGATTGAATTCAGTAACTTGTTCTACAGGACTGAGTTCAGCAGTTACTATTTTATCCTCTCATTTCATGGAAGGTTCACTACTTAGGTACAGATGCTGATTTCTGGCAACTGTATCAATGAGCTCTTAAGCTTCTTCAATTGTCTTTCTCATGTGTATAAATCCACCAGCTGAGTGGTCCAAAGACATCTGAGCTTTCTCTGTAACCCCATAATAGAAGATGTCTAACTACACCCACTCTGAAAATATTTCAGAGGAGCATTTTCTTAGCATCTCTCTGTATCTCTCCCAAGCATCATAAAGAGATTCATTATCTCCTTGTTTAAAGCATTGGATGTTCAGCCTTAGCTGTGTCATCTATTTTGGAGGGAAATATTGATTCAGGAATTTTTCTGACAGCTGTTTCCATGTCCTTATTCTAGCCTTAGGTTGGTTATTTAACCACTGCTTAGCTTGGTCTTTTACAGCAAATGGAAATAGTAATAATCTGTAGACATCCTGATCTACTTCCTTATCATGTACTATGTCAGCAATTTGTAAAAACTGTGCCAAAAACTCTGTAGGTTCTTCCTATGGAAGACCGAAATACTGGCAACTTTGCTGCACCATGATAATGAGCTGAGGATTCAACTCAAAACTACTGACTCCGATGGAGGGTATACAGATACTACTCTCATATGAAGCAGTAGTGGGGTTAGCATATGACCACAGAGTCTTTCTGGACTGTTCATTTCCACTTAGGTCCTGATGGAGAAAGGGAGATGACGTGGATTTATTTTATTATATTTATTGAAAAAATTTTTGAAATAATAAAATAAAATAAAATAAAAAATAAAATAAAAATAAAAAAAAGATTTGAAAATATTTTATGAAGATTTTCGAAAAAGTGAGGAGAGAGAAAGTGGTTAGGATATTTTTGAAAAAGATATGATTTTAAAAATCTTAAAAGGATATGATTTGAAAAATTTTGAGCAAGTCAACCCAAGGGATTCGAAAATTATGAGCAATTAAAGGAAAAGATATTTTTTTCGATTTTTGAATTTTATTATGAAAGAGAAGAACACACAAAAGACACAAGACTTAAAATTTTTAGATCCAATGCTCCTTGTTTTCGAAAATTTTGGAGGAAAAACACCAAGGCACACCAAACCTAAAAATTTTAAGATCAAAACACAAAGAAGACTCAAGAACAACAAGAACAAAAGAAAGAACACCAAACTTAAAATTTTTAGAAAACCAAAATAAAATTTTCGAAAACTAAAGAAAAATTAACAAGAAAACACCAAACTTAAAATTTGGCACAAGATTTAATCAAAGAAAAATTATTTTTGAAAAAGTTTTAAAAAGAAGATACCCAATTACCAAGAACACAAGCACAATGCTCTAGCCAACCGAGCTATAAATTTAACGTGTTTTAAAAAGGTATTTTTAAAGGAAAATAAAAACATGCAATTGACACCAAACTTAAGATATAAAACTAAATTCAAACAAAAAGACTCCAAGAAAAATTAAAAACTAATAAAGAAAAATAATATTTTTGAAAGATTTTTTTTTAAAAGGAATAATAAAAGATGCAATTCTAGTGACTCTAAACCAATAAGAAAAATTTTTTCTAATCTAAATAACAAGATAAACCGTCAGTTATTCAAACTCGAACAATCCCCGGCAACGGCGCAAAAAACTTGGTGAACGAATTTTTAAATCACACTTTTTACAACTCATACCACTAACCAGCAAGTGCACTGGGTCGTCCAAATAATACCTTACGTGAGTAAGGGTCGTCCCACGGAGATTGTTGGCTTGAAGCAAGCTATGGTTATCTTGTAACTCTTACTCAGGATAATAATAATTCTCAGTTTTGATTGGTAGTAAATAAAAAGCATGGATTAAATAATACTTGTTATGTAGTAATGGAGAATATGTTGGAGTTTTGGAGATGCTTTATCTTCTGAATCTCTGCTTTCCCCCTATCTTCTTCTTCATGCACGCAAGGTTCCTCCTATGGCAAGCTATGTGTTGGTGGATCATCGTTATCAATGGCTACCATCCGTCCTCTCAGTGAAAATGGTCCAGGTGCGCTGTTACCACACGGCTAATCATCTGTCCATTCTCACTCATGCTGGAATAGGATCCATTGATCCTTTTGCGTCTGTCACTACGCCCAACTCTTGTGAGTTTGAAGCTCGTCACAGTCATTCGATCCCTGAATCCTACTCGGAATACCACAGACATGGTTTAGACTTTCTGGATTCTCAAGAATGCTGCCAATGGATTCTAGCTTATACCACGAAGATTCTGATTAAGGAATCCAAGAGATACTCATTCAATCTAATGTAGAACAGAAGTGGTTGTCAGACACACGTTCATAGTTTGAGAATGGTGATGAGTGTCACGGATCATCACATTCATCTTGAAGTGCGAATGAGTATCTTAGATAGAAACAAGCGTGTTTGAGTGAAAAATAGAAATAATTGCATTAATTCATCGAGACACAGCAGAGCTCCTCACGCCCAACAATGGAGTTTAGAGACTCATGCCGTCAAAGAGTACCAAGTTCGGATCTTAAAATTTCATGAGATACAAAATAAATCTCTAAAAGTTGTTTAAATACTAAACTAGTAACCTAGGTTTACAGAAAATGAGTAAAATGAAATAGATAGTGCAGAAATCCACTTCTGGAGCCCACTTGGTGTGTGCTGGGGCTGAGACTTGAGCTTTTCATGTGCCTGGGCTGTTTCTGGAGTTAAACACCAGGTTGTAACCTGTTTTGGGTGTTTAACTCCAACTTGTAACCTGTTTCTGGCGTTTAACGCCAGAATGGAACATGGAATGGGCGTTAAACGCAAGTTTACGTCATTTATCTTCGAGCAAAGTATGAACTATTATATATTGCTGGAAAGCCCTGGATGTCTACTTTCGAACTCAATTAAGAGTGCGCCAATTGGACTCCTGTAGCTCTAGAAAATCGATTTCGAGTGTAGGGAGATCAGAATCCAACAACATCAGCAGTCCTTTTTTAGCCTGAATCAGATTTTTGCTCAGATCCCTCAATTTCAGCCAGAAAATACCTGAAATCAAAGAAAAACACACAAACTCATAGTAAAGTCCAGAAATATGAATTTTGCATGAAAACTAATAAAAACATACTAAAAAGTAGCTAGAACCTACTAAAAACTACATGAAATTACCCCCAAAAAGCGTATAAAATATCTGCTCATCATTAACGTGGATCATTTTGGTTTGGAATGTTAGTGAAAAAGGTGATCGTCACTAACGTTCTCGAACCCACATTTCCACTTAACGTTAACACCCTAACGTCCTAACTAACTTCCACCCATGCTTAACTCACACTTTTTCTGCAAGTAAAGCTGAGCCCACTGAAGATTGTAACTGCTTCAACTCAAGATCAAAGGCCCATATCCAAGACTTGAAGAACTGACTAGAAGATCAAGAAGAGTTGTATATATAGGAGTAGTTTTGAACTAGAGAGAGCTTGGCATTTTGGAGAACTACATTCTGTATATTTACTTTTCTGCACTTTTTAGTTTGTTTTAGAATGTACTCTTCTCTACCATTTTCCATTTCCAGAGCTATGATCAACTAAAACCCCTTTCATTGAGTTAGGGAGCTCTGTTGTAATTTGATGAATCGTTATAGTTTTCATTCTTCTTCCTCTTTCTTTTCTCTTAATTTACTAGAAAGCTTTCGATCTTAATTCAATTGGTTAGTTGTCTTGGAAAAGAAACTCTCCATAATTGGATCTCCTTTGAGCATTGGAAAAGGGATGAGGAGATCATGCTAGAAATGCTTTCTCAATTGGACTAAATTGGGGTTTGGACGGATATAGTGACATGTAATCCTCCCAACACTTTGATTTGGAAATACATGTGGTATAATCAGTGACCATACTTCATCTCTTCCCATGAGCAATTAAATCAAGGAATTGGACAATTGTTCAAGCTTAGAGAGATTGGGTTGCCAAGGAATTCGAATCCAATTACCTAAGATTCCCTAGGAGATCAATGAATGCATTGATTGAGGAAGAGATGAGAATGAACTTGATCCAGAGAATACAACATCTCTTAAGCCCAATGAATCCCACATTTCTGATCTTACCCATTCTCTTTACTTTATGCCATTTATCTTTATGCTCACCTTCCCAAATCCCCATTTAAGATTCTGCAATTTACTTTCAGTAATTTACTTTCCCGTCATTTAATTTTCTGCAATTCTCAACTCAATTTCTATTTAGCTCAACTAGCACATTTTTCCAACTAAAGTTGCTTGACCAATCAATCCCTATGGGATTTGACCTCACTCTATTGTAAGTTTTTACTTGACGACAATTTGGTATACTTGCCAAAGGGAAATTTGTTGAGAGACAAGTTTTCGTGCATCAATGGGGTTAAGGCTAAATTTAATTTACTTTTCTCCCATTTGATGACTTGATATGTTTGTTTGAGTGATTTAAAGTTTTGAAGGCAAGAATGGCTTGAAAGAAATGAAAAAAAAGCATGCAAAGTAGAGAATTCATGTAAAAATGAGGATTTGCTGAATTCATGTCGACGTGTACGTGTGAGGGGGAAGTTTGCCAGGCAATGCGTATGCGTGACAAGCATTACGGGAGCCATGTTAGACTTTTTCGTTGGGTCTGACAGAGGCATTTGGATGGAGGAACTGATCCGTCCAACTTTTAAGGACGTCAGGGACTTAAAAGTATTTTTCAGTGGTTAGAGACAAAAATGTCTGCAAAAAAAAGGTGAGGGGCCAATTTGTCTTTTACTCTAAAAAAAACTTCTATTATCCTTCTTCCTTTATGAATGAAGCCACTAATTAGCTCATTTTTTTGTTATGGAACAAATATTTGTGTTGTTCATTGAAATGGACATATGGACAAATTTTTCCCTACTATGGTGACAGGCTTAAAACATAAGCTACGTTTTACTTTTGGCCCATTTTTCTTTTTTTTTTCAGGAAACAAGACAAACGCAGCCTGCGTTTTGTTTTTTGCATGCATTTCAAAATTTTTTTATTTTGTTTTAACCCAAACACAACCTGTATTTTGTGATGGGTTTAGTATTTTCGTTATAGTAATAATAAAACGTAGCTTGCATTTTGTGTTGAATGTCAGCCTTTTTTTTTGGGAAATGCAAAATGCAGGTTGCATTTTTTGTGGTGTCAGAGTATTTTTTTGGAAAACGAAAAATGCAGGTTGCATTTTGTGAAAAAAATATTTTAATCAAGAGGCCTGCCTATAAATACGAAGCAAGCCTTGCCCAAATGGCCTCACTCCACTTCTACTCATCATATTCTTCTTTCTTGTACATATGTTGTAGTTCTTAGTTTTTTTGGCAGTTAGGTGTGTCAAAAAATCGTATTAGGTGAGGTTGAAGTTATAGAAAATATTACAATGGTGAGGTTATACCAAACACACATGAGGGAGTGACTTTTGTTTGTGAATGTCCGTTGTCATTTTCTATTCCATGTTCCATCAGTTTTGTCGAGGTTCAAAATAGGCTTTGTAATAACATTCAAAGCCACATTTTGAAAAGGGTGAGCAACCTTTTATACAGAAGTCCTGTGCAGGTATTTAGGGGCTAATACAGTTTCAAATAATTCCCATCACTGGGATGCCAGTATCCAGTAGATATTGTGTATTTATCAACAAACCTGATTTCACGTACCGATGATAGAGCTATACATTGAGTTTGAATAGCAGTCAGGGTTGGGCGCGGTCAGCGAGGAGGTCAATGTTGATGAGCTCAGGGATATAGATTGGGAAGAAGATAATAATGACAGTGAAGATGAGTTCGAAGCTAACTATGAAGTCGATGATGAAAATGATGACAGAGACTTGTTAGGTAATCCGGCGGTGCAAAATGAAGCAATGCGATTGTAAGCTAGCACCCGTTTGATGTTCCGTCTTTTATGTGGACTCTAGATCTTGAAGCCTGCATGTCCCAGAATTTCCTGAGTATGCAAATATGGGTATGTTATGATTATTAACTCAAGTTTCCTATAGGGTTTATTTTATTCGCCTTGTCTGACTAATGGTGGTGCGCATGTCGTAGGTGAAGGCAATGCTGCGGCGGAAGATGGCGAGTTTAGTGTCAGAATGGAATTTGGTTTGAGAGAGTCGGTGATATCTGCAATCAAAAGCTACACTATCTCTAGAGGAGTTGATTACATTGTGTATGAGTTTGAGCCGCAGACATTCTATGCGAAATGCAAGAGGTATGATGTAGGGTGCGATTGGCTTATCCGAGCTAGCTTGATTCGAAAGAAAGCTTGCTGGGAAATCAGGAGATACAATGGGAAGCACACGTGCACCGTGGGCACGATTTCACAAGATCATGCCGAGTTGGACTCGGACACAATTGTAAATGCCATTAGGTTGTTGGTCAAAGCAGACTCCTCGATAAAGGTGAAGTCTGTTATTGCATAAGTTCAATACAGGTTCAACTACACTGTGAGTTACCGCAAGGCTTGGTTGGCAAAGCAGAAAGCTATCACAAAGGTTTTCGATGATTGGGAAGTTTCTTACCAGACTCTGCCAGTATGGTTAAAAGCAATCACGGTGAATATGCCAAGGTCTCGTGTTCAAATTAAAATACTCCCCATTTATCGTGAGAGTGAGGAGCTTCAAGGTGTAAGAGTTCTGCACTGCATTTTTTGGAGCTGCTATCCGTGTATTGTAGCATTCAGACACTGCAAACCACTGGTGCAGGTTGATGGCACGCACCTGTACAGAAAATAAAAAAGGTGCACTTCTGGTAGCGGTTGCACAAAATGGGAATCAAAACATTGTGCCTATTGCATATGCGATAGTCGAGGGCAAGACGGAGACGCATGGGAGTTTTTCCTAACCAATTGATGGTGTGGGTATTATTTCTGACAGCCATACCTCCATCGACACTGCAATAGCTCACAGTAAGGGTGCATGGTAACCACCAGGGGCATGGCACATGTACTGCATCAGACTACTTCCTCGACGCCTTCTTCGAAATAAGGATGGGGTGCATTTGTTCGGAGGCACAGTCTGTGTCTGTAAGTTATACAGATGACCCTGAAACACATCGGCATCCATCCTACTGCCAACATCAGGACCACCAAAATCTGTCATGCTTGCACTACCAGTGTCATACAAACCGGAGCCACTTATACCCGGAGCACTCGCTCCACCAAGATCATACGACTGCTGCAAGTCGTACCCCAAATCTCCCTCTTCCTGCTACGGGTACTGATATAAATCAAACAACTAGGAGCGTGGTGGTGGGGAAGGACCGGGCGGATCTACATGACCCATCGATTGATTAAAGTCGAAGTCACTGGCATGACCTGAAGTGGCGCGACAACCACCAGAATCCTGAGATGTAACAGGCCCTTCCTGTGGTGGCTTCGAAAATAGATAATCTGTATCTTTCAAAACCTGAGAGAAGCTGATGGTGTCAGATCCAGCCAACATACTAAAGTGATCATCTGCTGGAATTACCAGCTGTGATATGTAGGGCTTAGGTGCCTGAGGAGGCTATGGTTCCGGTATATATGGTGCCTATTGCTGATATGCCGGCCACTGCTGGGCATATGCCGGATCCTTAAACTGCTGGACATATGCTGGCATCTGAACCTGGTGCTCATATGCCGGGTCCTGATAGTGGTGCTCATATGTCGGCACCTAATTAACAATTAATTACAATTAATAGTAATTACTGATAACAATTTATAAACCTAAACAATAATAATTAATTACAATGTATAAAACTAAAAATTAATAATAATACCTAAAACTATTCCTCATGAGGCGGGACTTGCTGCTAAGGGCCAGTTGGTTCTTCCTGTTGCTGCTGTGGTTCATCGGTGCCAACCTCTTCACCTGCAACCCTATCTGACAGTCGCAGGTGCATCCCATATTGATGTGTGTACCACTCGTAGTACACTAGGAGAGGATGAAAGTCAATAATCTCCTCGCCTAACTGCAATGTGTTATAGCGGTCAAATCTCCACCTGTTAACCCAGTGACTGTAAATCTCTCCCCAGTCATGGTTCTGTGCTCCTATCAATCGCTTGCAATGATCACGACCAAGGTTGAACGTTGGGCCTGGTGGAAGCTGTTGCATCCCGAACTGTCATCTAACTCGGTCTGTTAGGTGCCATTCTATGCACTCGAATGACACTAGCGGCGATTGGGTGGAGCACTAATGACTAGAATTCACTCCCCATATAGAATGAATCCGTTCTTTGGCAAGCATACCAAATTATCGTCAAGTAATAACCCACTAGGAGTGCGGTCGAATCCCACAGAGATTGGTCAATTGAGCAATTTTAATTAATGGGTGAATTATTCATGCTAATTAAGAGTGATTGTTGCAAACAGAATTCTAAATCAGTAGAAATGTAAATGGCTCAAAGGTAAAGAAAAATAATAAAGTGCAGAAAAATAAATGGCAAGAATGTAAAGTGATAAAACATAGATGACTGAATATTAAATGGGAAATAGGTAATAGCAGAAATTAAAGAAAAGCTATAAAGAATAAGAAAGATAAGGATAGGGAAAATTCATTAGGATTAGGAGATGTTGCTCTCTTTGGATTAAATTCAGCTCATCTCATCTTCAATCATGCAACTCATTAATCTATTGGCAATCATGATTGATTGAACCCCAATCCCTTGGTGATTCAATCTCTCAAATCTTGATAATCAACCAATTCCTTGGTCTAATTGCTCATGATGAGAGATATGCTTGGTCCCTGATTATACCACACATCCTCAAAGATCCAAATAGTGGTGGATTATACGTCACCATATCCAATCCCAAAACCCAGATCTACTCAAGTGTGAGAAGGGATTTCAAGCATGGTTTCATGTTTCCTTTTCCAAGGTTCCCATGAAACCCATTTTGCACTCAACCTCTTTCCCAAGATGATTGAACACTTGCATGAAAAACAAAATTCCTTCTAATAAATCAAAGTGAAGATGAAGAGAAGAAGAAATTCACTATTATTAATCCATCAAGTACAATAGAGCTCCCTCTCCCAATGAGAGGGAGTTTAGCTACTCATAGTTGAGAGAAAAGTACAAGAGATGGAAGAGATGAAGTGAAGTGTAAAGGTAAAACTAAAACTAACTTACCAATCCAACCCCTTTTTTAGTAATTCTCGGGGTTATTTATACTACTCCTATCACTAGAATTAAGAAAATACAAAAGAGAAAAGAAAATTACAACTAAAAAAGAGAAGGAAAAACTCATAAAATGAAGCATGTGGCTGGCGTTTGAGTGGCGTGCCATGTCTAGCTTCTCACCTTGGCTTGGCGTGCCACGCCTGGCTTGCAAGTGGCACGCCTTCTTGATGAGCGGATATTTTATACGCTTTTTGGGGGTAATTTCATGTAGATTTTAGTATGTTTTAGTTAGTTTTTAGTATAATTTTATTAGTTTTTAGGCAAAATTCATATTTCTGGACTTTACTATGAGTTTGTGTGTTTTTCTATAATTTCAGATATTTTCTGCCTGAAATTGAGGGAGCTGAGCAAAAATCTAATTTAGGCTGAAAAAGGACTGCTGATGCTGTTGGATTCTGACTTCCCTGCACTCGCAATGGATTTTTTGGCGCTACAGGAGTCCAATTGGCACGCTCTCTATTGGGTTATAAAGTAGACATCCAGGGCTTTCCAATAATATATAATAGTCCATACTTTGCGCGACGATAGACGACGTAAATTGGAGTTCAACGCCAGTTCCATGTTGCAGTCTGGCGTTCAGCGCCAAAAACAGGTTGCAAGTTGGAGTTCAACGCCAGAAATAGGTTACAACCTAGCGTTCAACTCCAGAAACAGTCCAGGCATGTGAGAAGCTTAAGTCTCAGCCCCAGCACACACCAAGTGGGCCCCATAAGTGGATTTCTGCACTATCCATCTTAGTTTACTCATTTTCTGTAAACCTAGGTTACTAGTTTAGTATTTAAACAACTTTTAGAGATTTATTTTGTATCTCATGACAATTTAGATCTGAATTATATACCTTGTGATGACATGAGTCTCTAAACTCCATTTTTGGGGGTGAGGAGCTCTGCAGCGTCTCAATGAATTAATGCAATTATTTCTATTTTCCATTCAAACTACAAAGTACTATCTTTGGGATGAACCATATCTCTTCAAGAGATGTGTAGACGGAGTAATCCGTAGATGTTTGCCTAAAGAAGAAGCACAGAAGATCCTCTGGCACTGCCATGGATCACAGTATGGAGGACATTTTGGAAGTGAGCGAACAGTTGACTTCATGGGACCTTTCCCACCATCATACTCAAACACTTATATTTTGGTGGCAGTGTATTATGTATCCAAATGGGTGAAAGCTATTGCAACACCCACTAATGACACTAAGACAGTGCTGAAATTCCTCCAGAAACACATCTTCAGCGGATTTGGTACCCCTAGAGTTTTAATCAGTGATGGGGGCACTCATTTCTGCAATAAACAGCTTTACTCTGCTTTGGTTCGATATGGAGTTAGCCACAGGGTAGCCACTCCATATCATCCACAGACAAATGGACAAGCTGAAGTCTCTAACAGAGAACTTAAAAGAATCCTGGAATAGACTGTGATTAACCGTAGAAGGGATTGGGCAAGAAGCTTAGATGATGCTCGGTGGGCATACAGAACAGCATTCAAGACACCTATATAAACTTCTCCATACCAGCTGGTGTATGGAAAAGCCTGTCACTTGCCAGTGGAACTGGAACATAAGGCCTATTGGGCAACCAAATTCCTAAACCTTGATGCCAAGTTAGCTGGAGAAAAATGATTGCTCCAGTTAAATAAGCTAGAGGAATTCAGACTCAATGCTTTCAAAAATGCAAAAATTTACAAAGAGAAAGCAAAAAGATGGCATGATAAGAAACTATCATCCAGAGTCTTTAAGCCAAGGCAGAAAGTTCTGCTATTTAATTCTAGGCTCAGATTATTCCCCGGGAAATTGAAATCCTGGTGGAGAGGTCCATATGTTATTACAAGTGTGTCACCATATGGATACGTGGAGCTTCAGGATAATGATTCTAACAAAAAGTTCATTGTTAATGGACAGAGAGTTAAATATTATCTTGAAAGCAATTTTGAGCAAGAATACTCAAAACTGAGACTTGGTTAAAGCTCAGTAATAGTCCAGCTAAAGACAATAAAGAAGCGCTTGCTGGGAGGCAACCCAGCTATTTACAAAGCTTATTGGTTAATTAATTGATTTTTACAGGTTTATGTCAATTATCTTCAAGGTAAAATAGCAATTGCTTGAGTTCACAGAGTTACAGAAGGATTCAGAGGATAAAACAGCAAAAAGAAGCTCACTGGTGCGGAAAAAAAGCCAGTAATAGCTGTTTTGGGTGCTGAACGCCCAAAAGAAGCACTTACTGGGCGTTCAACGCCAATAAGGATAGCCATCTGGGCGTTAAATGCCAGAAAGAAGCATCTTCTGGGCGTTAAACGCCAGAAAGAAGCACCTTTTGGGCGTCCAACGCCAGATTTATAGCGTCCTGGGCGTTCAGAAAAACGCCCAGTGACAAAAGAGTTACTGGCGTTCAACGCCAGCTAGAAGCAACAGCTGGGCGTTGAACACCCAGGAGAAGCTGCAAATGGGCGTTAAAAGCCCAAAACATACAGCAGTTGGGCGTTTAACGCTAGGATTGTGGGGAGGAGGTAATTTCGTTTTTAATTCACATTTTTCAAAATTTTTATATTCCAATTCATGATTTCTTGCATAAACATGTTACAAACTCTCATCCTTCAATTCCAAAAATTTTAATCCTAATTTCTAAAATCCCTTTTTTAAAAATATCAAATATATCTTAATTCATAAACACAAATCCTTTTCAAATCCCATCCAACTCCTTTTCAATTTTTTTTAAAAAACTCAATTATCTTTTAAAATCTTTTTCAAAATAAAAATTTAGATTTATCTTTTTCAAATATCATTCACAACTTTTTAATTTTAAATTATATTTTTTTCTTATCATATTTATCTTTTATAAATCATATCTTCTATCGTATCTTTCTTCAAAATTTTCGAAAACCCACCCCCATTCCTTTAAATCCACATTCGGCCCCCCTCCTCTCATCCACCATTCGATACTAGCTCTCTTTCTATCCCTCTTCTTTCCTTTCTTTTGCTTGAGGACAAGCAAACCTCTAAGTTTGGTGTGTTTATCCATGATCACTAAACCATATTCACTAAGATCATGGCTTCTAAAGGAAAACAACCCACTCCAAGAGGCAAGAAAGAGAGTATTCCAAAACCACTTTGGAATCAAGGGAAGTTCTTAACCAAAGAACATTCAGACCATTACTACAAAATAATGGGTCTAAGGTCAGTGATCCTGGAAGTTAGATTCGATCTGAAAGAAGACGAATATCCGGAGATTCAAGAGCAAATTCGAAACAGGAACTGGGAAGTCCTAGCTAATCTTGAAATAAAGGTGGGAAGAAACATGGTTCAGGAATTCTACGCTAATCTGTGGCAAACAGACATGCAGAGAATATCTGGAACTGCCCTCTATGACTATCGGACCTTGGTCAGAGGAAAGATTATTCACATTCACCCTGACAAAATCAGGGAGATCTTTAAGCTACCCCAGCTGAAAGATGACCCAGACTCCTTTAATAGGAAAATGATGAGAACAAACAAGGGCTTGGACAAAATCTTAAAGGAGCATCCACCTCCCAAAATAAAGGTTGTTGAGTCCTAATCTTAGCCTTAACTCTGTGATAATTGTAGCACCAAGGGCGTCCCAAATCAACTCAAGAGAGAAGATCTCAAACCAGTCGCCAGAGGCTGGCTGGACTTCATTGGGCGTTCTATATTGCCCACTAGCAACCGTTCTGAAGTCACAGTTAAAAGATCAGTGATGATCCATTGCATTATATTGGGAAGAGAAGTGGAAGTTCATCAACTGATTTCATGTGAACTTTACATAATCGCAAACAAGAACTCCAAAGATGCCAAATTGGCTTATCCAAGCTTAATTTCTATGTTCTGCAAAGATGCTAGAGTGAAGATGGGAATAACTGAGTATATCTCAGTTGAGCGACCAATTACTAAAATATCAATGGAAAAACAACAGTTGCAGGATGACCCCATCAAGAGGAGAGCACAGGAATTTCTCCCAGAATTCCCTCAATTTGAATATTGGGAATATCCCGGAAATCCCTCAAATTGAATACTGGGAGCATCTTGAAGCATCTGTTACCAAGTTTCAAGAAGCAATGGAACAAATAAAGGAAGAACAGAATAATCAAAATAGCATGCTTTGCAAATTGCTTGGGGAATAAGAAGAGCAAAGGCGTGACTTGAAGGAACTGAAGCGTCAGAAATTATCTCTTGAAGGATCAAGCACCCCACAGACTAGAGGAACATCCACTTCCCAAAATAAAGGTTGTTGAGTCCTAATCTTAGCTTTACTCTGTGATAGTTGTCTTATAGATTAACCTTATAAGTTATATAGGAGTAGTAGTAATTAGTATATCTATTTTGATTTTATTTTCAATTAAGCTATAATTTATTTTTCTCATCATCATCAAACATGAATAAAATAGTAAATTTTTAGAATAAATAGGCAATTAAATTTTGAGTTCTTAATAAGGAAAATTCTAATTATTTATATGTGGTGGCAATACTTTTTATTTTCTGAATGAATGCCTGAACAGTGCATATTTTTTGATATTGAATTTTATGAATGTTAAAATTCTTGGCTCTTGAAAGAATGATGAACAAGAGAAATATTATTGTTGATCTGAAAAATCATGAAAGTGATTCTTGTAGCAAGAAAAAGCAGTAAAAAAAAGAGAGAGAAGCAAAAGAGGTAGAAAAAGCCAATAGCCCTTTAAACCAAAAGGCAAGGGTGAAAAGGATCCAAGGCTTTGAGCATCAATAGATAGGAGGGCCCAAGAAAATAAATCCAGGCCTAAGCGGCTAAATCAAGTTGTCCCCATATGCTTGTGGCATGCAGGTCCAAGTGAAAGGCTTGAGACTGAGTGGTTAAAGTCGTGATCCAAAGCAAAAGAGTGTGCTTAAGAACTTTGAACACCTCTAATTGGGGACTCTAGTAAAGCTAAGTCACAATCTAAAAAGGTTCACCCAATTATGTGTCTATGGCATTTATGTATCCGGTGGTAATACTGGAAAACAAAGTGCTTAGGGCCACGGCCAAGACTCATAAAGTAGCTGTTTTCAAGAATCAACATACTAAACTAGGAGAATCAATAATACTATCTGAATTCTGAGTTCCTATGGATGCCAATCATCCTAAATTTCAAAGGATAAAGTGAGATGCCAAAACTGTTCAGACGCAAAAAGCTACTAGCCCGGCTCATCTAATTAGAATCTGAGCTTCACTTAAAACTCTGAGATATTATTGCTTCTTAATTTCTTTTTATCCTATTTTATTTATCTAGTTTCTTGGGGACAAGCAACAGTTTAAGTTTGGTGTTGTGATGAGCGGATATTTTATACGCGTTTTGGGGGTAATTTCATGTTGATTTTAGTATGTTTTAGTTAGTTTTTAGTATAATTTTTTTAGTTTTTAGGCAAAATTCATATTTCTGGACTTTACTAAGATTTTGTGTGTTTTTCTATAATTTCAGGTATTTTCTGGCTGAAATTGAGGGAGCTGAGCAAAAATCTAATTTAGGCTGAAAAAAGACTGCTGATGCTGTTGGATTCTGACCTCCCTGCACTCGGAATAGAGTTTTTAGAGCTATAGGAGTCCAATTGGCGCACTCTCAATTTTGTTGGAAATTAGACCTCCAGGGCTTTCCAGCAATATATAATAGTCCATACTTTGCACGAAGATAGACGACGTAAACTAGCATTCAATGCCAGTTCCATGTTGCTGTCTAGCGTTCAGTGCCAAAATAGGTTGCAAGTTGGAGTTCAACACCAGAAATAGGGTACTGATGAGCGGATAATTTATACGCTTTTTGGCATTGTTTTTAGTATGTTTTTAGTATGTTTTAGTTAGTTTTTTAGTATATTTTTTATTAGTTTTTAGTTAAAATTCACTTTTCTGGACTTTACTATGAGTTTGTGTGTTTTTCTGTGATTTCAGGTATTTTCTGGCTGAAATTGAGGGACCTGAGCAAAAATCTGATTTAGAGGCTGAAAAGGACTGCAGATGCTATTGGATTCTGACCTCCCTGCACTCGAAGTGGATTTTCTGGAGCTACAGAAGCCCAATTGGTGCGTTCTCAATGGTGTTGGAAAGTAGACATCCTGGGCTTTCCAGAAATGTATAATAGTTCATATTTTGCCCAAGATTTGATGGCCCAAACTGGCGTTCCAAATCAGCTCAAAACTGCCCGGCGTTAAACGCTGGAACTGGCACAAGAATGGGAGTTAAACGCCCAAACTGGCATAAAAGTTGACGTTTAACTCCAAGAGAAGTCTCTACACGAAAATGCTTCAATGCTCAGCCCAAGCACACACCAAGTGGGCCCGGAAGT
>NC_029772.3:59696896-59699005 GCF_000817695.3 Arachis duranensis | reverse complement strand
TGTGACGAGCTTCAAACTCCTGAAGGCTGGGCGTTAGTGACAGATGCAAAAGAATCACTGGATTCTATTCCAACCTGATTGAGAACCGACAGATGATTAGCCGTGCCGTGACAGGGTGCGTAGAACATTTTCACTGAGAGGATGGGAGGTAGCCACTGAAAATGGTGAAACCCTACATACAGCTTGCCATGGAAAGGAGTAAGAAGGATTGGATGAAGACAGTAGGAAAGCAGAGAGATGGAAGGGACAAAGCATCTCCATTCGCTTATCTGAAATCCTCACCAATGAATTACATAAGTATCTCTATCTTTATGCTTTATTCATATATCATCCATAACCATTTGAATCTGCCTGACTAAGATTTACAAGATGACCATAGCTTGCTTCATACCAACAATCTCCGTGGGATCGACCCTTACTCGCGTAAGCTTTATTACTTGGACGACCCAGTGCACTTGCTGGTTAGTTGTGCGAAGTTGTGATAAAGAGTTGAGATTGCAATTGAGCATACCATGTTGATGGCGCCATTGATGATCACAATTTCGTGCACCAGGTACAACCTAGCGTTCAACTCCAAAAACAGCCCAAGCACGTGAGAAGCTTAAGTCTCAGCCCCAGCACACACCAAGTGGGCCCAGAAGTGGATTTCTGCACTATCCATCTTAGTTTACTCATTTTCTGTAAACCTAGGTTACTAGTTTAGTATTTAAACAACTTTTAGAGATTTATTTTGTATCTCATGACAATTTAGATCTGAATTATATACCTTGTGACGGCATGAGTCTCTAAACTCCATTGTTGGGGGTGAGGAGCTCTGCAGCGTCTCGATTAATTAATGCAATTATTTCTGTTTTCCATTCAAACACGCCTGTTCCTATCTAAGATGCTCATTCGCGCTTCACTATGAAGAAGGTGATGATCCGTGACACTCATCACCTTCCTCAATCCATGAACGTGTTCCTGACAACCACCTCCGTTCTACATTAGATTGAATGAGTATCTCTTAGATTCCTTAATCAGAATCTTCGTGGTATAAGCTAGAATTGATGGTAGCATCCTTGAGAATCTGGAAAGTCTAAACCTTACATGTGGTATTTCGAGTAGGATTTTGGGATTGGATGACTGTGACGAGCTTCAAACTCGTGAGTGTTGGGCGTAGTGACAGACGCAAAAGGGTCAATGGATCCTATTCCGACATGATCGACAACCAACAGATGATTAGCCGTGTGATGAGCGGATAATTTATACGCTTTTTGGCATTATTTTTAGGTAGTTTTTAGTAAGTTCAAGCTACTTTTAGGGATGTTTTCATTAGTTTTTATGTTAAATTCACATTTCTGGACTTTACTATGAGTTTGTGTGTTTTTCTGTGATTTCAGGTAATTTCTGGCTGAGATTGAGGGACTTGAGCAAAGTTCTGAAAAAGGCTGACAAAAGGACTGCTGATGCTGTTGGAATCTGACCTCTCTGCACTCAAAATGTATTTTCTGGAGCTACAGAACTCAAAATGGCGCACTCTCAACGGCGTTAGAAATTAGACATCTAGAGCTTTCCAGAAATATATAATAGTCCATACTTTATTCGGAAATTGACGACGTAACATGGCGTTGAACGCCAAGTACATGCTGCTGTCTGAGTTAAACGCCAGAAACACGTCATGATCCGGAGTTGAACGCCCAAAACACGTTATAACTTGGAGTTCAACTCCAATAAACGCCTCAACTCGTGGATAGATCAAGCTCAGCCCAAGCATACACCAAGTGGGCCCCGGAAATGGATTTATGCATCAATTACTTACTCATGTAAACCCTAGTAGCTAGTCTAGTATATATAGGACTTTTAACTATTGTATTAGACATCTTTTGACAGTTTAATCTTTGACTGTTTTAGTCTTTGGTCATTCGGTCTTTTGATCATTCAGGAGGCTGGCCATTCGGTGATGCCTGAACCTTTCACTTATGTATTTTCAACAGTGGAGTTTCTGCACACCATAGATTAAGGGTGTGGAGCTCTGCTGTACCTCAAGTTTCAATACAATTACTATTACTTTTTATTCAATTCTCTTTTATTCTTATTCCAAGATATACGTTGCACAACACTTTGATGAAT
>NC_029772.3:59695184-59696830 GCF_000817695.3 Arachis duranensis | reverse complement strand
TCCAACCTGATTGAGAACCGACAGATGATTAGCCGTGCTGTGACAGAGCATTAGGGTAGCTATCAACAAGGGTGATGCCTCCAGACGATTAGCCGTGCAGTGACAGCGCATAGGACCATTTTCCCGAGAGGATTAAAAGTAGCCATTGATGATGGTGATGCCCTACATACACCTTGCCATGGAAAGGAGTAAGAAGGATTGGATGAAAGCAACAGGAACGTAGAGATTCGAGAGGATTCTAGCATCTCCACACGCCTATCTGAAATTCCCACTATTGATCTACATAAGTATTTTTATCCTTTTTTATTTTATTTATCTTTTAGTTATCTAATCCAATTACATTTGACCCTATGAATCCACTTAACTGAGATTTACAAGGTGACCATAGCTTGCTTCATACCAACAATCTCTGTGGGATCGACCCTTACTCACGTAAGGTATTACTTGAATGACCCAGTACACTTGCTGGTTAAGTTGAACGGAATTGTGAGCTTCTCTAACAGTGCCAGGAACTCTTTTATCACAATTTCATCCACCAAGTTTTTGGCACCGTTGCCGGGGATTGTTCGAGTATGGACAACAGACGGTTCATCTTGCTTTTGGCGCCGTTGCCGGGGATTGTTCGAGTATGGACAACTGACGATTCATCTTGTTGCTCAGATTAGGTAATTTTCTTTTCAAAAATCTTTTTCAAAATTTCCTTTTCTTTTTCGTTTTTCCAAAAATATTTTCGAAAAAAAAAATTTTATAAAAATCCAAAAAAATCATAAAATCATAAAAATAAAAAAATATTTTGTGTTTCTTGTTTGAGTCTTGAGTCAATTTTTAAGTTTGGTGTCAATTGCATGCTTTAAAAACTTTTCTTGCATTTTTTGAAAATTCCATGCATTCATAGTGTTCTTCATGATCTTCAAGTTGTTCTTGATAAGTCCTCTTGTTTGATCTTGATGTTTTCTTGTTTTGTGTTGTTTGTTGTTTTTCATATGCATTTTTCGTTTGTTAGAGTCCATGCATTAAAGATTTCTAAGTTTGGTGTCTTGCATGTTTTCTTTGCATCAAAAAAAAATTTTCAAAAATATGTTCTTGATGTTCATCATAATCTTCAAAGTGTTCTTGGTGTTCATCTTGACATTCATAGTGCTCTTGCATGCATCATGTGTTTTGATCCAAAATTTTTAAGTTTTGGGTCATGTTTGTGTTTTTCTCTCTCATAATTAAAAATTCAAAAATCAAAAAAATATCTTTTCCTTATTTCTCTCCAAATTTTCAAAATTTTGGGTTGACTTGGTCAAAAATTTTTAAAATTAGTTGTTTCTTACAAGTCAAGTCAAATTTTCAATTTTTTAAAAAAAAAGAATCTTATCTTTTCAAAATCTTTTTCTAAAATTATATCTTTTTCATTTTTTTCTTTTTTTCGAAAATTTCAAAATTATTTTTCAAAATATTTTCAAAATCTTTTTCTTATCTTTATATCATATTTTCGAAAATTAGCTAACAATTAATATGATTGATTCAAAAATTTGAAGTTTGTTACTTTCTTGTTAAGAAAGGTTCAATCTTTAAATTCTAGAATCTTATCTTGTAGTTTCTTGTTAGTTAAGTCATTTTAAAAATTAAATCTTTTTCAAAATATCTTTTTCTTAAAA
>NC_029772.3:59694523-59694808 GCF_000817695.3 Arachis duranensis | reverse complement strand
TTCAAAATTATTTTCGAAATTCTCCCTCTCTTTTCTTATTCTATTAAATTATTTAATTACTAACACTTCTCTTCACCTCTCTCCATCTAAATATCCGAACCCACTCTTCTACATTCTTCTCCCCTTTCTTCTTTTACTAACATAAAGGAATCTCTATACTGTGACATAGAGGATTCCTCTCCTTTTCTTATTTTCTTCTCTTTTATATGAGCAGGAACAAGGAAAAAGGCACTCTTGTTGAAATTGATCCAGAACCTGAAAGGACTCTGAAGAGAAAATTAAGAG
>NC_029772.3:59693641-59694185 GCF_000817695.3 Arachis duranensis | reverse complement strand
TGAATTTTCGAAAATGTCATTGGACCATTCTGCAGGTGGATCTATTCACCTAAAGAAAATGCCTGAAGAGGCTCAAGAACTCATTGACATGGTTGCAAACAACCAATTCATGTACACTTCTGAGAGGAATTCCGTGAATAATGGGATGCCTCAAAAGAAAGGAGTTATTGAAATTGATGCTCTGAATGCCATATTGGCTCAGAACAAAGTGTTGACTCAACAGGTCAACATGATCTCTCAAAATCTGAATGGATGGCAACATGCATCCAACAGTACTAAAGAGGCAGCTTCTGAAAAAGCTTATGATCCTGAGAACCCTGCCATGGCAGAAATTAATTACATGGGTGAACCTTATGGAAACACCTATAACTCATCATGGAGAAATCATCCAAATTTCTCATGGAAGGATCAACAAAAGCCTCAACAAGGCTTTAACAATGGTGGACGCAATAGGCTAAGCAATGGCAAGCCTTTTCCATCATCTTCTCAGCAACAGATAGAGAATTCTGAACAAAACACTTCTAATTTAGCCAATCTAGTCTCT
>NC_029772.3:59690836-59693505 GCF_000817695.3 Arachis duranensis | reverse complement strand
TGAAACTCCTCCCAGTATTCTCCCAAGCAATACAGAAGAGAATCCAAAAGGAGAGTGCAAGACCATTGATATAATCAATATGGCCGAATGCACAAGGGAGGAGGGGGACGAAAATCCTAGTGAGGAAGACCTCCTGGGACGTCCTTCAAGCAAGAAGGAGTTTCATATTAAGGATCCAAAGGAATCTGAGGCTCATATAGAGACCATAGAGATTCCATTAAATCTCCTTCTGCCATTCATGAGCTCTGAAGACTATTCTTCTTCAGAAGAGGATGAAGATGTAACTGGAGAGCAAGTTGCTCAATATTTAGGAGCTATCATGAAGCTGAATGCCAAGTTGTTTGGTAATGAGACTTGGGAAAGTGAACCTCCCTTGCTCATTAGTGAGCTGGATACCTGGATTCAGCAAATTTTACCTCAAAAGAAACAAGATCCTGGCAAGTTTTTGATACCTTGTACCATAGGCACCATGACCTTTGCAAAAGCTCTGTGTGACCTGGGGTCAGGGATAAATCTTATGCCACTATCTGTAATGGAGAAGCTAGGGATCATTAAGGTACAACCTGCCTTGTTCTCATTACAATTGGCAGACAAGTCATTGAGACAAGCTTATGGAATAGTGGAGGACGTGTTAGTAAAGGTTGAAGGCCTTTACATACCTGCTGATTTCATAATCTTAGACACTAGGAAGGAAAAGGATGATTGCATCATCCTTGGAAGACCTTTCCTAGCCACAGCAGGAGCTGTGATAGATGTCAACAGAGGTGAATTAGTCCTTCAATTAAATGGGGACTACTGGTGGACGAAATTGTGATCCTTATTCTTTAAGTTGCACTCCTTGTAAAATTATGGAATTTAAGATAACCCCCACAGTCAAACTCTAAGTTTGGTGTTGGGAGGCCACAACCAAACTCTAAGTTTGGTGTTAAGACCCCATATCCAAACTCTAAGTTTGGTGTTGGGACTATACAACATTGACCTGATCACCTTGTGGCTCCATGAGAGCCCACTGTCAAGCTATTGACATTAAAGAAGCGCTTGTTGGGAGGCAACCCAATGATATTTATCTAATTTTTATTTTATTTTATTTTATTTTTATTTTGTGTTTTATTAGGTATATGATCATGTGGAGTCACGAAAAAATATAAAAATTAAAAACAGAATCAAAAACAGCAGAAGAAAAATCACACCCTGGAGGAAGCACAGACTGGCGTTCAACGCCAGTAAGGAGCATCTGGCTGGCGTTCAACGCCAGAACAGAGCATGAATCTGGCGCTGAATGCCAGAAACAAGCAACATTCTGGCGTTTGAATGCCAGGAATATGCCTAGAAGAAAAACTGGCGCTGAACGCCAGTAACAAGCATGAAACTGGCGTTCAACGCCAGAAACATGCTTTACATGGGCGTTGAACGCCCAAAACGTGCACCACTCGGCGTTTAAATGCCAGAATGGTGTGCAAAGGCATTTTACATGCCTATTTGGTACAGGGATGGAATTCCTTGACACCTTAGGATCTGTGGACCCTACAGGATCCCCACCTACTATATTCCCACCTTACCTCCTAATCCTATTTTACTCTTCCCCATGTCACACTTCCCAAAAGCCCTTCACCAATCACCTCAATCTCTCTTCCCAATCACTTATTCACCACTCACATCCATCCACTCTTCCCCATAAACCCCATATACCCTTCCATTCTACTTCATTTTCACACAACACAATCCCCTCTTCCATACCTTGGCCGAATCCATCTCCCCTCACTCTCCTCCATTTTCTTCTCCTTCTTCTTCTTCTCTTCTTTCTTCTCTTGCTCGAGGGCGAGCAATATTTTAAGTTTGGTGTGGTAAAATCATAAGCTTTTTGTTTTTCCATTACCATCAATGGCACCTAAGGCTGGAGAATCCTCTAGAAAAGGAAAAGGGAAGACAAAAGCTTCCACCTCCGAGTCATGGGAGATGGAAAGATTCATCTCCAAGAGCCATCAAGACCACTTCTATGATGTTGTGGCACAGAAGAAGGTGATCCCTGAGGTCCCTTTCAAGCTCAAGAAAAATGAGTATCCGGAGATCCGACATGAAATCCGAAGAAGAAGTTGGGAAGTCCTAACCAACCCCATGCAACAAGTCGGAATCTTAATGGTTCAAGAGTTCTATGCCAATGCATGGATCACTAGGAACCATGATCAAAGTATGAACCCGAGTCCAAAGAATTATCTCACAATGGTTCGGGGGAAATACTTAGATTTTAGTCTGGAGAATGTGAAATTGGCGTTCCACTTGCCCATGATGCAAGAAGATGTACGCCCCTACACTAGAAGGGTCAACTTTAATCAAAGGTTGGACCAAGTCCTTACGGACATATGTGTGGAAGGAGCTCAATGGAAGAGAGACTCCAAAGGCAGGCCAGTTCAACTAAGAAGACTGGACCTCAAGCTTGTGGCTAGAGGATGGTTGGAGTTCATTCAACGCTCCATCATTCCCACTAGCAACCGATCTGAAGTTACTGTGGATCAGGCCATCATGATTCATAGCATCATGATTAGAGAGGAAGTAGAAGTTCATGAGGTCATCTCCAATGAAATCTACAAAATAGCCGACAAGCCCTCCACCATGGCAAGGCTAGCTTTTCCTCACCTTATTTGCCATCTATGTTACTCAGATGGAGTTAT
>NC_029772.3:59688555-59690810 GCF_000817695.3 Arachis duranensis | reverse complement strand
AAGGGACATAGAAGAGCTTAAGGACATTGTTGGTCCTTCAAGAAGAAGACGCTACTAAGGTGGACTCACTCCTTGTTCTTATTTCTTTCTGTTTTTCGGTTCCTAGGTTATGTTTATCTATGTTATGTGTCTCTACTTCATGATCATTAGTATGTAGTAACCATGTCTTAAAGCTATGAATAAAATCCATTAATCCTTCACCTCTCTTAAATGAAAAATGTTTTAATTCAAAAGAACAAGAAGTACATGAAATTCGAATTTATCCTTGAATTTAATTTAATTATATTGATGTGGTGACGATACTTTTTGTTTTCTGAATGAATGATTGAACAGTGCATATGTCTTTTGATATTGTTGTTTATGAATGTTAAAACTATTGGCTCTTGAAAGAATGATGAACAAAGAGAAATGTTATTGATGATCTGAAAAATCATAAAATTGATTCTTGAAGCAAGAAAAAGCAGTGAAAAAGCAAAAGCTTGTGAAAAAAAAAAGTGGCGAAAAAAATAGAAAGAAAAAGAAAAAGCAAGCAGAAAAAACCAATGGCCCTTAAAATCAAAAGGCAAGGGTAAAAAGGATCCAAGGCTTTGAGCATCAATGGATAGGAGGGCCCAAGGAAATAAAATCTAGGCCTAAGTGGCTAAATCAAGCTGTCCCTAACCATGTGCTTGTGTCATGCAGGTCCAAGTGAAAAGCTTGAGACTGAGTGGTTAAAGTCGTGATCCAAAGCAAAAAGAGTGTGCTTAAGAGCTCTGGACACCTCTAACTGGGAACTCTAGCAAAGCTGAGTCACAAATCTGAAAAGGTTCACCCAGTCATGTGTCTGTGGCATTTATGTATCCGGTGGTAATACTGGAAAACAAAGTGCTTAGGGCCACGGCCAAGACTCATAAAAGTAGCTGTGTTCAAGAATCAACATACTTAACTAGGAGAATCAATAACACTATCTGAAATTCTAAGCTCCTAGAGATGCCAATCATTCTAAACTTCAAAGGAAAAAGTGAGATGCCAAAACTGTTCAGAAGCAAAAAGCTACAAGTCCCGCTCATCTAATTATAATTAATATTCATTGATATTCTGGAATTTATAGTATATTCTCTTCTTTTTATCCTAATTAATTTTCAGTTGCTTGGGGACAAGCAACAATTTAAGTTTGGTGTTGTGATGAGCGGATAATTTATACGCTTTTTGGCATTATTTTTAGGTAGTTTGTAGTAAGTTCAAGCTACTTTTAGGGATGTTTTCATTAGTTTTTATGTTAAATTCACATTTCTGGACTTTACTATGAGTTTTTGTGTTTTTCTATGATTTCAGGTAGTTTCTGGCTGAAATTGAGGGACTTGAGCAAAGCTCTGAAAAGGCTGACAAAAGGACTGCTGATGCTGTTGTAGTCTGACCTCCCTGCACTCAAAATGGATTTTCTGGAGCTATAGAACTCCAAATGGCGCGCTCTCAACGGCATTGAAAATTAGACATCCAGAGCTTTCCATCAATATATAATAGTCCATACTTTATTCGGAAATTGATGACATAACTTGGCGTTGAACGCCAAGTACATGCTACTGTCTGGAGTTAAACGCCAGAAACACGTCATGATCCGGAGTTGAACGCCCAAAACACGTTATAACTTGGAGTTCAACTCCAAGAAAAGCCTTAGCTCGTGGATAGATCAAGCTCAGCCCAAGCATACACCAAGTGGGCCCCGGAAGTGGATTTATGCATCAATTACTTACTCATGTAAACCCTAGTAGCTAGTCTAGTATATATAGGACTTTTAACTATTGTATTAGACATCTTTTGACAGTTTAATCTTTGACCGTTTTAGTCTTTGGTCATTCGGTCTTTTGATCATTCAGGGGGCTGGCCATTCGGCCATGCCTGAACCTTTCACTTATGTATTTTCAACAGTGGAGTTTCTGCACACCATAGATTAAGGGTGTGGAGCTTTGCTGTACCTCAAGTTTCAATACAATTACTATTACTTTTTATTCAATTCTCTTTTATTCTTATTCCAAGATATATGTTGCACTTCAACTTGATGAATGTGATGATCCGTGACACTCATTATCATTCTCACCTATGTGATATTCCAAGTAGGATTCCAGTATTGAATGACTGTGACGAGCTTCAAACTCCTGAAGGCTGGGCGTGATGACAAACGCAAAAGAATCAAAGGATTCTACTCCAACTTGATTGAGAACCGACAGATGATTAGCCGTGCTGTGACAGAGCATTTGGACCATTTTCACTGAGAG
>NC_029772.3:59681450-59688396 GCF_000817695.3 Arachis duranensis | reverse complement strand
CAGGGAAAGGAGTAAGAAGGATTGGATGAAAGCAATAGGAAAGTAGAGATTCGAGAGGATTCCAGAATCTCCACACGCCTATCTGAAATTCCCACTATTGATCTACATAAGTATTTCTATCCTTTTTTATTTTATTTATCTTTTAATTATCTTATCCAATTACATTTGACCCTATGAATCCACTTAACTGAGATTTACAAGGTGACCATAGCTTGCTTCATACCAACAATCTCTGTGGGATCGACCCTTACTCACGTAAGGTATTACTTGGATGACCCAGTACACTTGCTGGTTAAGTTGAACGGAGTTGTGTCCACACATAGTTGAAAAAGCAATGAATTTTACAAAATACAATAACAAAGGAATCACAATTTCGTCCACCACCGTGCTGTGACAGAGCATTTGGACCATTTTCACTGAGAGAATGGGAGGTAGCCATTGACAACAGTGACGCCCTACATACAGCTTGCCATGGAAGGAGCCTTGCATGTTTGAAAGTGAGGAAGCATTATGTTACAGGAATTCAGAAGACAAAGCATCTCCAAAACTCCAACATATTCTCCATTATTGAGTAACAATTACTTATTCCAAACACTTTCACTTTTTACAATTAAATTCAAAGAACCTTATTGGCATCCTGACTAAAATTAATGAGATAACCATAGCTTGCTTCATACCAATAATCTCCGTGGGATTGACCCTTACTCACGTAAGGTATTACTTAGACAACCTAGTGCACTTGCTGGTTAGTTGTGCGGATTGCAAAAGTGAGATTGCAATTTCGTGCACCACTTCTCCATCAACCACTCTGGCATGCCACGACTTTGAGCCCAAGTGGCACACCTAGGGTCTTCCCTTTTGCTCTTCTTCTCTGGAACCTTGAACCAGTGTGGCACGCCCAGGTCTGGCATGCCACGCTCATAATATACACTCCATCCATCCTCTCTGGAAAAGAATACTGGCGTGCTACACCAAGTAGGTGATGTGCCACGCCTTTGACAATGCTTCAATCTTCCTTTCTTAAAAATAACACTGGTGTGCCATGCCCAGTAGGTGGCGTGCCACACCCATTGATGAATGAGAAGTGACAGGTGTGCCACGCCCAGCATTCATGTGGCACGCCCCTGGTTATCTTACCCTGGCGTGCCACGCCTTAAGTCTCAAGTGGAACGCTAGGTCTTCTTCTCTCTTGGGTGCTAGAGTTGGCATGCCACGCCTTTGACATCAAGTGGCACGCCCAGTGTTGGTGCTTAAGCTTCTTCAAGCATTGGCGTGCCACACTTGGGACCCAAGTGGCACGCACAAGTCATGAGTAAGGTTGGTGTGCCACACCTTCGATATCAAGTGGCACGCCCAGTGTTGAGCTTTCAAGTTCCCCTTCTGGACCAATGAACTGGCATGCCACGCCTTCGAGTTCAAGTGGCATGCCCATAGTGTATGAGGGTGTTGGCATGCCGCACCCCTTTTGTGGTCTTCAAATTTGCTCTCTAGAAAGTATAGTTGGCGTTGCACGCCCATGTTAAAGCCATTTTTGTCCCTTTGCTGGAGTTTATAACTGGCGTGCCACGCCCTTTGTACTTTTCTCCCTGGCATGCCACTCCCATAGTGAGCTACATGGACTTCTTTCTCTGGAAAATGATGCTAGTGTGCCACGCCTTCGATGTCAAGTGGCACACCCCATATAGTTCTTTCACTTTGCCTTCTGAAATTGTCAACTGGCGTGCCACGCTCTATTGCTGGCATGCCACGTCCATACTAATTGGTAGCGTTTGTACCAAGTGGCATGGCCAGCTTCTTTTTCTTGATTCATCTTTCCTTTATTGCTCTTTTGACCTGAAATTCAACACAAACTCATTTCAAAGCAATGTATCATAATATTCACCATTTACTTCATAAAATTGCATTGATTGAATGAGATTATGCTCTTTTTAAGGTCCTTTTAGTTAAGAGAAAGAGATAGATGATTCAAGTCATCACAACACCAAATTTAAGATTTCCTTGTCCCCAAGCAAATCAATGTGAGTTATTTTTAATTGGTTCAGACTTGACCTTGGAGAGATTATATTCATAACTAAAGATAAGGGCTAAGTGTCAACTCATGCATGAACTTTATTGTTTTCATATCATAATGAATTCCTAGACTCTTGAGGATTCTTTTAAGTGCTTGCCTTAGGAGCCATTTCTATTGATTGTCACCTTGAAGTAGCAAGAATTGTTCTTTTTCTTTTCACTTTTCTTTTGTTGCTATTTGATTGACCACGACTCTAGGGATTCTGTCTCAAGACAACCCTTTAGATTAGGCTTTCACTTAGCACTCCCAAACCAATTGGTTTTAGGGTACTAGGTGTTGAAACATCCTTAAGAATTTACTTGCCCAGGTCTCTCTTCTTGACACATCTTCACCACAAACATCTACTAGGATCTTGGCTCTTTAAGCTATTTGTTTTTTTCTTTTATCTTAGTAGTTGATGCTCAGAGCCTTGAATCTTTTACTTACTATATCTTGGTTCTATGGATATTTAAGAGTCATCCTTAGCATCGACTTGTCATATCCTCTAAGTCCAATTGTTCATTATGACTTATTTTCTTCCAAATTCATTCAAGGTTCTATACTTGGTTCCTCATCTCTTAGTCTTGAATTATCTAACTTGGTCTTAGTCTCTTTACTCTTGTTTTTGCACAAACTCACCATTGACTCTTATGAAAACAAACTACTTTTATTGATGGTTATGAAACTTGACTAACAAAATATTTTCTTTCTCAACATTAAACATAAGCATAAAGGACTCATAAAAACACTTCAAAAACATAAAGAAACTAAACAATAACTATCATACTGCAAACTACTAAACAGAAATTCAGAATTGAAATTTGCAACCATGTGACTCAACAACCTTTGATTTCTTGGAGCAACTTCAAGGCATAGGCCCTTTCCCTTTATCTTTTTTCTTGGAGGAGGAGTCATCACCATCCTTCTTGGAAGATCCTTTTTGTGCCTTGGTGTTCTTGGGCCTCTAAAAACCTAGCCTTCTCATGTAAGTCCTCTCATCTTCCTTGTATTTGGCCAATATTTCTTCTTGCCTAGCACTTAACTCCTCCATACCTTGCATGAATGTTAGAAATCTTGGGTTTAAGGCGGCCACAATATTGCACAAGTGATTTAGCTTCGCTTGTGTGTTGATATCATACTGCCTCCTTGAAGTGATTATAGAATCATAAAGATGCCTAAATTCAGCAAGGTTCCTCTGCTACCATTGATCCAGCTCTATGATTTTGTTGAGGCTGCCCTGCATCTCTCCCCATTGGAATTGGTCTTATTGCTCCTTCATGTACTCCATGCTTCCTTGGAGTTGCTGAATGCTTTCTTGCATTTGGTCCTATTGCATTTGTTGCTCCCTCAGTTGGCTTACACCTCTCTCAAGTGGTGTATGTCTCCTTGCATTTAATGAATATCTCCTTGCATTTGCTCCCAGTTGAAGCCTTCAGGAAATTGTTGCACTGGTGGTGGAAGTGGCAGATATGGTGGTTGAACAAAGGCCTCTTCATGATGTGGTGGCCCTTGTGGATCTTGCACATGAGCCCTGTTCTCCCTTGCTCTTTGCAGTGGGTTGATGGCTACCACTTTAGCCATCTTCTTAGTAGTTATTGGTTTTTCTTGATCCACCAAAACTTCATCAATTATTTTCTCCACCCCAGCCTCATCACATAGCCTTTGAAAAATAATAGGGAATGCAAGTCTGGTGCTATCCTTGGTGCTTTTCAGCATCCTATGGATGTTGCTGGCAATCATCTCCCCAATGTTGACATTCTCCCCCTTCATGATGCTGTATATGAGCACAGCTCCCTCCAAAGTGACCTCTGAAGTGTTGGAGGTGGGGTTGAGGGTTCTTCTCACAAAATCCAGCCACCCTCTAGTTTGGAGGCTCAAATCTCTTCTCCTCAATTGGTTGGGCCTCCTATCTTTGTCGTTAATCCATCGCACAATGAGAACACAGATTTCATTCAATATTTCTTCAAATCCTGGATCTTGTTGCTTCACCCTCTCTTTATAGCTCCGGGTGGAATTTGTGTGTTTTACCATTAGCATTCTATCTATGTTGGAGGGGCTATAGTCAATAGTTTTCCCCCTCACATAGCTTAGATAGTCATAGGGTTGCCCAGGCTATGGCATAACATTGGCATAAAACTCCCTAACTAAGCTCTCTACCACCTTTTTTGGTGGGTTGCTAGTATGCAAAATTGTGATCACACTTTTCACAACTCCGCACAACCAACCAGCAAGTGCACTGGGTCGTCTAAGTAATACCTTACGTAAGTAAAGGTCGATCCCATGGAGATTCACGGCTTGAAGCAAGCAATGGTCATCTTGTAAATCTCAGTTAGGCGGATTCAAATGGTTATGAGGTTTTGATCATTAAAAGATAAATAAAGCGAAAATAAGATAGGGATACTTATGTAATTCATTGGTGGGAATTTCAGATAAGTATTTGGAGATGCTTTGTTGCTCCTGAAGCTCTGCTTTCTTATTGTCTTCATCCAATCATGCGTGCTCCGTTCCATGGCAAGCTGTAGGATCCTCTCAGTGAAAATGGTCCTCTACGGTTTCTGTACGGCTAATCAACTGTCGGATTTCTCGTCTCGGATGAAAAATAGCGGGTACAGCTACCGCATGGCTAATCATCTGTCTGTTCTCACTAGTGTTGGAATAAGATCCATTGATCCTTTTGCACACTGTCACTGTGCCCAACATTCGCAAGTTTGAAGCTCTTCATAGTCATCCCTTCCCAGATCCTACTCGGAATACAACAGACAAAGTTTAGACTTTCCAGATCTCAAGAATGCTGTCTATTATTCTAGCCTATACCACGAAGATCTTAATCACAGATTCAGATGCGTTGTCAGGAGAGACAATGTGAATCGTTGATTAGAGACCTAAGAGAATATACTCTGGCTGTCGTCCAATGACTACGTTGAACATCATGTAGACCGCGTTGTGGTTGTCAGGCATGCGGATCTTGGCTAAGCGAGTACTGAAGATAGAGGGTGATTGTCACGGGTCACCCCTTCAGTCTGACAAAACTGAACTAAGTACAAGAGTATATCTTGGAGAAGAAGTAGGCGTGAATTGAATGAAAAGCCATAGTACTTGCATTAATTCATGAGGAACAGTAGAGCTCCTCACCTTAATCTATGAGGTGTAGAAACTACACCGTTGAAAATACATAAGAACAAAGGGTCTAGGCATGGACGAATGTCCAGCCTCCAAAAAGGGTTTGAAGAACTCCCCAAAAGGTCCAAGATTTCGAATACAATAGTAAAAAGTGCTATTTATACTAAACTAGTAAAATAGGTCTACAGAAATTGAGTAGATAGTGCAGAAATCTACTTTCGGGGCCCACTTGGTGTGTGTTTGGGCTGAGCCTTGAAGCTTTCACGTGCATAGGCCATCCTTGGAGTTTAACTCCAGCTTTGGTGCCAGGTCCAGCGTTTTATGCTAGAAAATGGTCTCTAGTGGGCGTTTGGACGCCAGTTTGGGCCATCAAATCTCGAGCAAAGTATAGATTATTATATATTGCTGGGAAGACCAAGATGTCTACTATCAAACGCATTTGAGAGCATGCCAATTGGGCTTCTGTAGCTCCAAAAAATTCACTTCGAGTGCAGGAAGGTCAGAATCCAACAGCATATGCAGTCCTTTCTCAGCATCTGAATCAGATTTTTGCTCAAGTCTCTCAATTTCATTTAAAAAATACCTAAAATCACAGAAAAAACACAAACTCATAGTAAATTCTAGAAATGTGATTTTTGCATAAAAACTAATAAAAATATACTAAAAAGTGACTGAAACATACTAGAAACTACCTAAAAACAATGCCAAAAAGCGTATAAATTATCTGCTCATCACAACACCAAACTTAAATTGTTGCTTGTCCCCAAGCAACTGAAAACAAAATAGGATAAAAAGAAGAGAATATACAATAAATCCCAAAATATCAATGAAGCTTAGTTCTAATTAGATGAGTGGGGCTTGTAGCTTTTTGTTTTTGAACAGTTTTGGCATCTCACTTTATCCTTTGAAATTCAGAATGATTGGCATCTATAGGAACTCGGAATTAAGATAGTGTTGTTGATTCTCCTAGTTTAGTATGTTGATTCTTGAACACAGCTACTTATGAGTCTTGGCCGTAACCCTAAGCATCTTGTTTTCCCGTATTACCACCGGATACATAAATGCCACAGACACATAATTGGGTGAACCTTTTCAGATTGTGACTCAGCTTTGTTAGAGTCCCAAGTTAGAGGTGTCCAGAGTTCTTAAGCACATCTTTTTGCTTTGGATCATGACTTTAACCACTATGTCTCAAGCTTTTCACTTGGACGTTTGATGAGCGGATAATTTATACGCTTTTTGGCATTGTTTTTAGATAGTTTTTAGTAAGTTTGAGCTACTTTTAGGGATGTTTTCATTAGTTTTTATGTTAAATTCACATTTCTGGACTTTACTATGAGTTTGTGTGTTTTTCTGTGATTTCAGGTAAATTCTGGCTGAAATTGAGGGATTTGAGCAAACTCTGAAGAAGGCTGACAAAAGGACTGCTGATGCTGTTGGAATCTGACCTCCCTGCACTCGAAATGGATTTTCTGGAGCTACAGAACTCCAATTGGCGCGCTCTCAACGGCGTTGGAAAGTAGACATCCAGAGCTTTCCAGCAATATATAATAGTCCATACTTTATTTGAGGAATGACGACGTAACTTGGCGTTGAACATCAAGTACACGCTGCTGTCTGAAGTTAAACGCCAGAAAAACGTCATGATCCGGAGTTGAACGCCCAAAACACGTCATAACCTGGAGTTTGACGCCAAGAAATGCCTCTACTCGTGGATTGATCAAGCTCAGCCCAAGCATACACCAAGTGGGCCCCGGAAGTGGATTTATGCATCAA
>NC_029772.3:59653787-59681112 GCF_000817695.3 Arachis duranensis | reverse complement strand
GTATCTCTTAGATTCCCCAACAGAATCTTCGTGGTATAAGTTAGATAGATGGCGGCATTCATGAGGATCCGGAAAGTCTAAACCTTGTCTGTGGTATTCCGAGTAGGATTCCGGTAATGAATGACTGTGACGTGCTTCAAACTTGTAACCTGCGGGGCGTTAGTGACAGACGCAAAAGAATCACTGGATTCTATTCCAACCTGATTGAGAACCGACAGATGATTAGCCGTGCTGTGACAGAGCATAGGAACGTTTTCACTGAGAGGATGGGATGTAGCCATTGACAACGGTGATGCCCTACATACAGCTTGCCATGGAAAAGAGTAAGAAGGATTGAGTTAAAGCAGTGGGAAAGCAGGCGTTCTTGAGCCATACAGTATCTCCATTCGCTTGTCTGAAATTCTCACCAATGAATCTGCATAAGTATTCTTATCCCTTTTATTTATTTTATTTATCCAATTTAATTCCATTTGACTCTATGATTCCAATCACTAACTGAGATCTACAAGGTGACCATAGCTTGCTTCATACCAACAATCTCTGTGGGATCGACCCTTACTCGCGTAAGGTTTATTACTTGGACGACCCAGTACACTTGCTGGTTAGTTGAACGGAGTTGTGTCCACTCGTGCCAATTTCTAAATTCCATAATTTTACAATGAATGCAAATCAAAGAATAGTGATCACAATTTCGTCCACCAACGTTCATCACACAAGCACATGGTTAGGGAGAGCTTGATTTAGCTGCTTAGGCCAGGATTTTATTCCTTTGCGCCCTCTTATCCACTGATGCTCAAATCCTTGGATCCTCTTTACCCTGGCCTTTTGGTTTAAAGGGCTATTGGCTTTTTCTGCTTGCTTTTTCTTTTTCTTTTTCTTTCTTTTTTTTGCCTATTTTTTCACAAGCTTTGTATTTTTCACTGCTTTTTCTTGCTTCAAGAATCAATTTTATGATTTTTCAGATTGTTAATAACATTTCTCTTTTTTCATGATTCTTTCAAGAGATAACAATTTTAACATTCATAAACTTCACTATAAAAAATATGCATTGTTCAAGCATTCATTCAGAAAACAAAAAGTATTGCCACCACATCAAAATAATTAAACTAATTTCAAGATAGAATTCAAAATTTATGTACTTCTTGTTCTTTTGCAATTAGAGACATTTTTCATTTAAGAAAGGTGAAGGATTCATGGGATATTCATAGCTTCAAGGCATAGACACTAGACACTAATGATCATGTAATAAAGACACAAACATAGACAAAACATAAAGCATAAGGAACGAAAAACAGAAAAATAAGAACAAGAAAATTAAAGAATGGGTCCACCTTAGTGATGGCGGCTAGTTCTTCTTCTTGAAGATCTTATGGAGTGCTTGAGCTCCTCAATGTTTCTTCCTTGCCTTTGTTGCTCTTCCCTCATGGCTCTTTGGTCCTCTCTTATTTCATGGAGAATAATGGAGTCCTCTTGGTGCTCCACCTTTAGTTGCTCCATATTGGAACTCAAATCCCCTAAAGAGGTGTTGAGTTGTTTCCAATAGTTGTATGGAGGAAAATGCATCCCTTGAGGCATCTCAGGGATTTCTTGATGAGGGACTTCCTCATGCTCTTGTTGAGGTCTATGAGTGAGCTCTCTTGTTTGCTCCATCCTCTTTTTATTGATGGGCTTGTCCTCTTCAATGAGGATGTCTTCCTCTATGACAATTTTGGCTAAATTGCATAGGTGACAGATGAGATGAGGAAAGGCTAACCTTGCCAAAGTGGAGGGCTTGTCAGCCACCTTGTATAGTTCTAGAGGTATGCTCTCATGAACTTCTACTTCCTCTCTAATCATGATACTATGGATCATGATATCCCGATCCACAATTACTTTGGATCAGTTGCTAGTAGGAATGATAAAGCGTTGGATGAACTCCAACCATCCTCTAGCCACAGGCTTAAGGTTTGGCCTTCTTAGTTGAACCGGCTTGCCTTTCGAATCTCTCTTCCATTGAGCTCCTTCCACACAGATGTCCTTGAGGACTTGGTCCAACCTTTGATCAAAGTTGACTCTTCTAGTGAAAGGATGAGAATCTCCTCTCATGATTGGCAAGTTGAATGCCAAGCTCACATTTTCCGGACTGAAATCTAAGTATTTCCAGCGAACCATTGTGAGCCAATTCTTCGGGTCCGGGTTCATACTTTGATCATGGTTCTTAGTGATCCATGCATTAGCATAGAACTCTTGAACCATTAAGATTCCGACTTATTGAATGGGATTAGTGAGAACTTCCCATCCTCTTCTCCTAATCTCATGTTGGATCTTCGGATATTCACTCCTTTTGAGCTTGAAGGGGACCTCGGGGATCACCTTTTTTCTTAGCCACAACTTCATAGAAGTGGTATTGATGGGCTTTTGAGATGAATCTTTCCATCTCCCATGACTCGGAGATGGAAGCAATTGCCTTCCCTTTCCTCTTTCTTGAGATTTCTCCGGCCTTAGATGCCATTAATGGTTATAGAAAATTAAAAAGCAAGGCTTTTTCCCATACCAAACTTAAGAGGTTTGCTCGTCCTCGAGAAAAAGAAGAAAGAAGAGAGTAGAAGAAGAATAGAAGTGGGAGATGGAGGCATGAGAGGGTTTCGGCCAAGGGAAAAGAAGTATTTGTGATGTGTGAAAGTGGAGGAACAGGTGGGGGTATATATAGGGTAAGAGGAGGGGTGGGTCCGTGTGAAGTTGGGTGGGTTTGGGAGGGAAATGGTTTGAATTTGAATGGTGAGGAAGGTGGGGTTTTATGATGGATTTTTAGGAATTGGGGGATGGATGTGAGTGGTGAAGAGAATATGGGGAAGAGGGTAAGATTTGATAGGTGAGTGGTGTTTTGGGTAGAGTGTTACAGAGAGATGTGAAGAGGAGAGAGAGTGAGGTAGGGTAGGTAGGGATCCTGTGGGGTCCACAAATCCTGAGGTGTCAAGGATTTTTCATCCCTGCACCCCCTTGGTGTTAAACGCCGTCTGTGTGCCATTCTTGGCGTTTAAACGCCAGGCTGCTGCCCTTTTTTGGTGTTAAACGCCAGTCTGCCTGCCAGTTCTGGCTTTTAACGCCCAGAATGGTGCCAGGCTGGGCGTTTAAACGCCCATTATTCTACCCTTACTGGCGTTTAAATGCCAGTTTCCCTGCCAGTTCTGGCGTTTGAACGCCAGTAAGCTCGTCCTCTAGGGTGTGCTATTTTTGATGCTGTTTTTTATTTTGCTTTAATTTTTGCAGTTGCTTTTGTGACTCTACATGATCATATCCTAAAGAAAACATAAACTAACATAGATAAATAAATAAAATTGGGTTGCCTCCCAATAAGCGCTTCTTTATTGTCAATAGCTTGACAGTGAGCTCTTTTCAGAGCTTCACAATTGTTCAGAGCATGGTTGTGGCCTCCCAACACAAAACTTAGAGTTTGAGTGTGGGGGCTCTGCTTGACTCTGTATGGAGAGAATTGGATGAAGCCTTTCATGCTTCTTCTCCATGTTTACAGAGGAAGATCATTGAGCCTTAAACAAAAGGTAGTCCTCATTCAACTGAAGGACTAACTCTCCTCTGTCCAGATCAATTACAGCCTTTGATGTGGCTAGGAAGGGTCTTCCAAGGATGATAGATTCATCCTCATCCTTTACAGTGTCTAGGATTATGAAGTCAGCAGGGTTGTAAAGGTCTTCAGCCTTCACTAAGACATCCTCTACAAGTCCATAAGCCTTTTTCATCGATTTGTCTGTCATCTCTAGTGAGATTCTTGCAGCTTATACCTCAAAGATCCCCAGTTTCTCCATTACAGAGAGTGTCATGAGGTTGATACCTGACCCCAGGTCACACAGAGCCTTTTCAAAGGTCATGGTGCGTATGGTGCAAGGTATTAAGAACTTTCCAGGATCCGGTTTCTTTTGAGGCAATGTCTGCTGAATCCATGTATTCAGTTCATTGATGAGCAATGGATGTTCATCCTCCCAAGTCTCATTACCAAATAACTTGGCATTCAGCTTCATGATTGCTCCCAAATACTTAGCAACTTGCTCTTCAACAATGTCTTCACCGTCTTCAGAGGAAAAATATTCACCAGAGCTCATGAATGGCAACAGTAAGTTAAGTGGAATCTCTATGGTCTCTATATGAGCCTTAGATTCATTTGGTTCCTCAATAGGGAACTCCTTATTGGTCAGTGGACGTCCCTTGAGGTCTTCCTCATTGGGAATCACTGCCTTTTGACCCTCTCCAGGTTCGGCCACTTTGGATGTGGTTATGGCCTTGCACTCTCTTTTGGGATTCTCTTCTGTATTGCTTGGGAGAGTACTAGGAGGAGTTTTAGTAACTCTTTTACTCAGCTGATCCACTTGTGCCTCCAAATTTCTGATGGAGGACCTAGTTTCATTCATGAAACTGAGAGTGGTTTTAGAAAGATCAGAGACTATGTTTCCTAAGCCAGAGAGGCTCTGCTCAGAATTCTCTATCTGTTGCTAAGAAGATGATGAAAAAGGCTTGCTATTGCCAAACTTATTTCTCCCACCATTATTGTTGTTGAAGCCTTGTTGAGGCTTCTATTGATCCTTCCATGGGAAATTTGGATGATTCCTCCATGAAGAATTATAGGTGTTTCCATAGGATTCTCCCATGTAATTCACCTCTTCCATTGTATGATTCTCAGGGTCATAAGCTTCTCCTTCAGAGGAGGCTTCTTTAGCACTGCCGGATGCAGCTTGCAATCCAGTCAGATTCTGAGAAATCATATTGACTTGCTAGAGTCAATATTTTGTTCTGAGCCAATATGGCATTCAGAGTATCAATCTCAAGAACTCCTTTCTTCTGAGTCATCCCATTATTCATAGGATTTCTTTCAAAAGTGTGCATGAACTGGTTATTTGCAACCATCTCAATGAGTTCCTGGGCTTCTACAGGGGTTTTCAGATAAAGAGATCCACCAGCAAAATGGTCCAATGACATCTTAAACAATTCAGATAGACCATCATAGAATATGCATGTGATGCTCCATTTTGGAAGCATGTCAGAAGGACACCTTTTGGTTAATTGCTTGTATCTTTCCCAAGCTTCATAGAGGGATTCACCTTTCTTCTGTTTGAAGGTTTGGACTTTCACTCTAAGCTTGCTCATCTTTTGAGGTGAAAAAAATTTGGTCAAGAAAGCATTGACCAACTTGTCCCAAGAGTTCAGGCTTTCTCTAGGTTGTGAGTCCAACCATGTTCTAGCTTTGTCTCTTACAGCAAAGGAGAAAAGCATAACTCTGTAGACCTTGGGATTAACCCCATTGGTCTTAACAGTATCACAGATTTGTAAGAATTCAGCTAAGAACTGATGAGGATCTTCCGATGGAAGTCTATGAAACTTGCAATTCTGCTGCATTAGAGAAACTAATTGAGGCTTAAGCTCAAAGTTGTTTGCTCCAATGGCATGAATTGAGATGCTTCTTCCATAGAAATTGGAAGTTGGTGCAGTATAATCACCAAGCATCTTCCTTGCATCTCTAGCATTGTTTTTCGATTCGGCTGCCATGTCTGCTTCTTTTTTAAAATTCTCTGTAAGGACCTCTCCGGAGTGTTGTGCTTTAGCTTCTCTTAGCTTCTTCTTCAGAGTCCTTTCAGGTTCAGGATCAGCTTTAACAAGAATGTTTTTATCTCTGTTTCTGCTCATATGAAAAAGAAGAGAACAAAAGGGAGTAGTGGAATCTTCTATGTCACAGTATAGAGACTCCTTGATGTGTCAGAGGAAAAGTAATAGAAGAATGAGAAGAGAGAGGAGGTGAGTTTGAAAATTTTTTAGATGAGTGGAGGAGGAATGCTAGCAATTAAATAAAATAAATAGAAAGAGATGAGAGAGAAAGAGTTTTTGAAAATTTTAAAAGAAATAACATAAAATTAGAATTTAAAACAATTAGTGGAAAAATGGTTAGGTGGTTTTGAAAAAGATAAGAAATAGTGATTAGTTGAAAAAGATTTGAAAATAATTTTGAAAAGATAAGAAGTTAGAAAAAAGATTTTGAAATCAAAATTTAAAAAGATATGATTGAAAAAGATATGATTTTAAAAAGATATGATTGAAAATATATGATAGAAGAAAATTTGATTTTTAAAAAGATATGATTGAAAAGATATGGTTGAAAAAGATTTGATTTTTAAAATTGATGACTTGACTAACAAGAAACTAAAAGATATGATTCTAGAATTCAAAGATTGAACCTTTCTTAACAAGAAAGTAACAAACTTGAAATTTTTTAATCAAAACATTAATTGTTAGCAAGGATTTTTGAAAATATGGAAAGATAAGATTTTAAAATTATGGTTTAAAATATGAAAATTTGAAAAAATTTGAATTTGAAATGAAATTACCTCCCTTGTGTCATCCTGGCGTTTAAACGCCTAGGATGCTATCCATTCTGGCATTTAAAGCCCAGATTGCTACCTCTTTGGGCATTTAACGCCCAGCCAGATACCCTGGCTAGCGTTAAACGCCAGAATTCCTTCCTTACTAGGCGTTTTTTGAAATGCCCAGCTTTTTCTCTATGATTCCTCTGCTGTATGTTCTGAATCTTCATTTCTCTGTATTATTTAATTGAAAAGAGATATTTTTATTTTTGAATTTTTAATGAAGAGAGAGAAAAATAACAAAATGAAATAAAACATAAAAATGCAAGATCAAAACAAGTAATGCATGCAAGGACACTTTGAATGTCAAAATGAACACCAAGAAAATATTTTTGAAAATTTTTAAGAAAAGAAAGATATGAAAGACACCAAACTTAGAAATTTTTAATGTTTAGACACTATGGATTTGAAAATGCATATGAAAAACAGGAAAAGACACAAAACAGGAGAATTTAAAGATCAGAACAAGGAAAATCATCAAGAACAACTTGAAGATTAATGAAGAACACAATGCATGAATTTTTTTGAAAACTTGAGAAAATTTGAAAACATGCAATTGACACCAAACTTATAATTTGACACTAGACTTAAACAAGAAACAAATTTTTTTTTTGTTTTTTTATGATTTTATTAAATGTTTTTTGTATTTTTCGAAAATAAAAATAAAATTACCCAATCTAAGCAACAAGATGAACCGACAGTTGTCCAAACTCAAACAATCCCCGGCAACGGCGCCAAAAACTTGGTATACGAAATTGTGATCACACTTTTTACAACTCCGCACAACTAACCAGCAAGTGCACTAGGTCATCCAAGTAATACCTTACGTGAGTAAGTTTTGATCCCAAGGAGATTGACAGCTTGAAGCAAGTTATGGTCATCTTGTAAATCTCAGTCAGGCGGATTCAAATGGTTATGAGGTTTTGATAACTAAAAGATAAATATAGCGGAAAATAAGATAGGGATACTTATGTAATTCATTTGTGGTAATTTCAGATAAGCGTTTGGAGATGCTTTGTTGCTCCTGAACCTTTGCTTTCCTATTGTCTTCATCCAATCATGTGTGCTCCCTTCCATAGCAAGTTGTAGGATCCTCTTAGTGAAAATGGTCCTTTACGGTTTCTGTACGGCTAATCAACTGTCGGATTTCTCGTCTCGGATGAAAAATACCAGGTACAGCTACCGCATGGCTAATCATCTGTCAGTTCTCATTAGCGTCGGAATAAGATCCATTGATCCTTTTGCACACTGTCACTGCGCCCAACATTTGCAAGTTTGAAGCTCTTCACAGTCATCCTTTCCCAAATCCTACTCGGAATACCACATACAAGGTTTAGACTTTCCGGATCTCAGGAATGATGTCTATTGTTCTAGCCTATACCACGAAGATCTTAATCTCAGATTCAGATGCTCTGTTGTCAGGAGAGACGATGTGAATCATTGATTACAGACCCAAGAGAATATACTCCGACTGTCGTCCAATGACTACGTTGAACATCATGAAGACCGCTTTGTGGTTGACAGGCACGCGGATCTTGGCTAAGCGAGTACTGAAGATAGAGGGTGATTGTCACGGATCACCCCTTTAGTCTGACTAATTGAATGAAAAACCATAGTACTTGCATTAATTCATAAGGAACAGCAGAGCTCCTCACCTTAATCTATGAGGTGTAGAAACTCCACCGTTGAAAATACATAAGAACAAAGGGTCTAGGCATGGCCGATTGGTCTGCCTCCAAAAATGGTTCGAAGAACTCCCCAAAAGGTCCAAGACTTCGAATACAATAGTAAAAAGTGCTATTTATACTAAACTAGTAAACTAGGTTTACAGAAAATGAGTAGATAGTGTAGAAATCTACTTCCGAAGCCAACTTGGTGTGTGTTTGGGCTGAGCCTTGAAGCTTTCACTGCATAGGCCATCCTTGGAGTTTAACTCCAGCTTTAGTGCCAGTTCCGGTGTTTTACGCTAGAAAATCATCTCTAGTGGGCGTTTGGACGCCAGTTTGGGCCATCAAATCTCAGGCAAAGTATGAACTATTATACATTGCTGGAAAGCCGAAGATGTCTACTTTCCAACGCAATTGATAGAACGCCAATTGGCTCTCTGTAGCTCCAGAAACTCCACTTCGAGTGCAGGCGAGGCAGAATCCATCAGCATCTACAGTCCTTTCTCAGTCTTTGAATCAGATTTTTGCTCAATGTAAATCATGTTGCTTGTATGCGAAGTTTGTATTTGTAGGTTTTGATGAATGACAAACCAACAAACGACATGAAAGACAAACCAACAAACAACTTGAATGAACAAGCATGTTGAAAGATCAACCAACATTCAACGTTGAGGAATGAAGAGTTGAAAGCAACACAACAACAACAAGAAACTCAAGTCCACAACATTTGAAGACAAGTATAGTGTCTTAGGACTTAGGTAACTTCTTGTTAAGAACCAATTGCTAAATCTCTCAACACACACTCACAAAATGTTTTGATTATCATATCATATGCACATCTTGCAATTCGATGCTAGCCAAATGGTTTAAAACTTGTTTTCAAAGGTACAAAAGCATAGGAATTGACTCCAACAAGTTTGAGATCAATCCTAAGTATTTTGAAGTGATTTTAAGCCATTCTTTAAGGTTTGCATCGATGCAAAGCATGCAACGACTTGTTGCATCGATGCAAATATTTGAGAGAGCAATATCAATTGGTTCAGTAGTGCTAAACTTGTAATCATACACTCTTCTAGAGAGTACTCATTTCATCTCAATAATTCTTTGAGAATTGTTTTCTTGTATACTTTGTAAATTGGAGTGTGATCTCCAAGGTTGAGTCAAGAGTAGTCGGTGAGGATACCAAAGAGGTATACTAAGTACTCAAGGCAAATCTTAGAGAAGGTATCTCTAAGTGGAGTGGGTTAGTATACGAGTGGTGATCATATACCGTGAGGTGTTAGAAACTAAGGACTCGGATTGTAAAAGGTTTTGCGCGAGCACCTTGAAGCTTGGCAATAGTGGAACTTCTCAATTGCGATTGAGAAAGAAAGTGGACGTAGGACAAGGATTGTGCCGAACCACTCTAAATAGCGTTTGCATCTCTCCAAACTCATCTCTTCAATATTATTGTCTTTTACCTTTGAGCAAATAAATTGTGATCGAAAAGTAGCTTCGTAAGTACTTAAGGAGTAGCTTAAGTCCGATTGGTGAAAAGCTTGATCAATTTATTTGAGTTGGTGTCTATTGGAAAGTAAAAGCTCCTTATAAATGCTTAGCAATTGAGTTAAGCTCTTGGAAAAATACTAGTACAATAACACTTTTGTATATTTTCTTTAACTTTCGCAAAAAGATTCATTGTTGTTGCAATACTCAATTCACCCCCCCTCTTGAGTAATTGTGCATAGGTTCTACACTCAAGTCCCTCAATTTCAGCCAGAAAATACCTGAAATCACAGAAAAATACACAAACTCATAGTAAAGTCCAGAAATGTGATTTTTGCATAAAAAATAATAAAAATATACTAAAAAGTGACTGAAACATACTAGAAACTACCTAAAAACAATGCCAAAAAGTGTATAAATTATCCGCTCATCAGTTGCACAAGAGTGCCCAGCCTCTGTTGTTGATCTCTCTATTGATCTCTATGTGTTCATTCCTCCATAATTGGAAACCTACCTCCGGAATGATTTGCCTCTCACTCACCCACCCATAGAATTGGTTTTGGTTGAATGATGAGAGAAACTTGTACTCGTTAAAGCTTGATGATCCGGAGCTAGTTTCCTTGGTCTTTATTTTCTTTGATGAGGAGGCACTTGGTGGTGCCATTGAGGTGAGAAAAGAGGGTTTGAAAGTTTGATGAATGGTTAAAGAAAGAAGTAAATAAGGAGAGCAAAGCAAAGGTTTCCTCCACACCAAACTTAGGACTTGATTGTCCCAATCAAGAGAATAAGAATGAAGAGAGAAATAAAGACAGAAAAACAAGAAGTGTAGAAGAGTATTTTTGTTGTGAGGGGTGAGGTTTGTAGTGTGGGAAAAAGTGGAAAGGTGGGTGGGTTTTATAGTGGTGAAAAGAGGAATCTGGAAGGTGGAAAGTGAAAAGAATTGAATGTTTTCCCACTTGGGAGTGGCGCCTAGCGTGGAAAGAGGCGCCAACCCTTATCCCTTTAGTTTTCTTCAGGTGTTTGAGTTCCAAAGTGTAAGTACACTTTGACTCCTTGACTTAATGAGCTATCAATGTCATGTGGGCCCCACCTCTTTCCTGAAAATACAATTCGAAACCCCCATCAATAATCACAAAAAAATTGCTTCATATTCCTCTAATTAAAAGGCATTGTAGCCTCTGACTTTCTTATGGTGGTGGCCACACCAAACTTAATTTTTGGGCTTACTTCCAGGATTAATTCATTTGTTTTGATGTAAGCTCAAATTAAGTGGGTTAGTGGCCACACCAAACTTAGCTTTTTAGCTAATTCCTCAGCCCAATTAATCAACCTCAATTGGTGTAACATGTAACCCTGCACTTCCAGAAAACTAGAAACAAATCAAAGACTATCAACTAATTAACCCTGTTGCTACCTTGTGCTTGACACCATATTTTAGGAGGAGTGTCTCAAGTTGCTTGTTGCAAAAATGAGTTTTCCCATCACTTATAAGGGCTTTTGGAACTCCAAACTGGCTGAATATGTTCTTCCTCAAGAAGTTGATCACCACTTTGTTATCATTTATTGATGTAGCTATGGCCTCTTCCCACTTTGACACATAATCCACAGCCACCAATATGTAGTTGTTTGAGTATGAGGGTGGGAATGGTCCCATAAAATCAATCCCCCAAACATAAAAAAACTCCAACTCCATGATGAATCTCTGTGGCATTTCATTTTTCTTGGGTAGGTTACCAGCTCTTTGATATTCATTGCACCTTGTTACAAACTCTTTTGCATCCTTGAATATTGTTGGCCAATAGAACCCACACTGCAGCACCTTGGCTACAGTTCTTTCTCCACTAAAATGTCCTCCATATGTGGATCCATGGTAATGCCAAAGGACCTCTTGTCCTTCCTCATGGGAGATGCATCTTCTCAAGATCCCATCAGCACACCTTTTAAACAAATAAGGCTCATCCCAAATATAGTGTTTAGCATCATTGATTAGCATTCTCCTCATGTGTTTGTTGATGTTGGTGGGTAGCTCTCCAATAGCCTTGAAATTGGCTATATCTGCAAACCAAGGAGTTTCTTGGATCATTATCAACTGCTCATCAGGAAAACTCTCATTCACTACAAGGTGGTGTGCTTCATCTTCTTCTTGTGGGATTCTTGTCATCCACCTTGTTCTCTGCTCCACTTCTATCCTTAATCTCAATATTAAACTCTTAGAGTAGCAAGATCCACCTTATTAATCTAGGCTTGGATTCTTGCTTGGTTAGTAAATACTTGAGAGCTGCATGGTCAGTGAACACAATGACTTTAGAACCAATGAGATGTGATCTAAACTTATCAAATGCAAAGACTATAGCAAGGAGTTCCTTCTCTGTAGTGGTGTAGTTCCTTTGATTTTCATTAATAACTTTGCTAGCATAGTATATGACATGCACTAGCTTATCTCTCCTCTGTCCTAAAACAGCACTAACAGTAAAATCTGATGCATCATACATCAATTCAAAAGATGAATTCCAGCTAGGTGGTGCTATAATAGGTGCAGAGGAAAGTCTGTTTTTAAGCTCATCAAAGGCTTGCATGTATTCTCTATCAAAGATAAAAGATACATTAGAGATAAGCAAGTTACTTAGAAGTTTGGCAATCTTTGAAAATTCTCTAATAAACCTTCTATAAAACCCAGCATGCCCCCAAGAAACTTCTAATTGCTTTGACATTGCAAGGTGGAGGTAATCTCTTAATCATTTCCACCTTAGCTTTGTCCACCTCTATGCCTCTTTTGGAGATCTTGTGACCAAGAACCACCCCTTCAGTGACCATGAAATGGCACTTTTCCCAGTTTAGAACGAGGTTGATTTCTTGATATCTCCTTAGCACCAAAGCAAGGTGGTGCAAGCACTTAGAAAATGAATCACCAAATACAGAAAAGTCATCCATAAACACATCAATAAACCTTTCAATCATGTCAGAGAATATGGAGAGCATGCACCTTTGGAATGTGGCAGGTGCATTGCACAATCCAAAGGGCATTCTCCTATATGCAAAGACACCATAAGGACAAGTAAAGGAAGTCTTCTCTTGGTCTTTGGGGTCTACTACAATTTGATTGTAGCCTGAGTATCCATCCAAGAAACAGTAGTATTCATGTCCGGTAAGTCTCTCTAGTATTTGATCCATGAAAGGCAGAGGAAAATGATCCTTTCTTATGGCCTCATTGAGCTTCCTATAATCTATGCACATGCGCCACCCAGTCACTATTCTTGTTGGTATCAACTCATCTCTTTCATTTGGCACAATAGTGACTCCTCCCTTCTTAGGAACCACTTGAACAGGTCTAACCCAAGGGCTGTCTGAGATTGGGTAGATCACCCCTGCTTGCCACAACTTCAACACCTCTTTTTGTGCATACACATTGAAGGACTAATCCCTTTTAGATCTAAAAGTGTCCATCCTATGGCATCCTTGTATTGCTTCAGCAAATGGATAAGTTCTTCTTCTTATTTCTCACTCAAGCTTGAATTGATGATTAATGCGTATGTGTTGTTGTCACCCAAGTAAGCATACTTCAAGTTTGGAGGTAGGGCTTTCAACTTTAGTTTTGGTGCCTCCACTTCCTTGTTGCTTGTCTTGTCCAACATGCTTGATTCTTCTATGATTTCTTGCGGTAGTTCACCACATGATGCCTATTGCTCTAGCTCCATAGCTTCTTCACATTGTTCTTCTTCTAGGACTCCTTAGACTAGCTTCTCCATTGTGTCCACCATCATACATTCACCAATGAACTCCTTTGGGTAGCTCATTGCCTTGAAGACATTGAATACCATTTTTTCTTCATGGAATCTCAAGACTAACTATCCTTTTTGTACATCAATTATAGCTCTAGCAGTAGCTAAGAATAGTCTTCCTAAGATAATTAATATGTTAGCCTCTTCCTCCATATCAAACACAACAAAGTCAGCTGGGAAGATAAACTCTCCCACTTTCATCAACAAATCTTCCACCACACCATGGGGAAATTTGAATGTCCTATCAGTTAATTGAAGAGCCATTCTTGTTGGTTTGGCCTATTCAATTCTCATTCTTTTTATCATGGCCAAGGACATGAGGTTGATGCTAGCTCCCAGATCACATAATGCCTTCTCAATGCTTATATCTCTTGTGATGTAGAAAATTTGGAAGCTCCTGATGGGCGAAAAATTGAATTCTGTACAAATTAACCGGCAAATATACTGGGTCGTATCAAGTAGTAAAACTCACAAGAGTGAGGTCGATCTCATAAGGATTGATGGATCAAGAAATTTTAGTTGGGTGATAACTTTAGTCAAGCTGACAGTTGAAGATTTGGATAAAATTGACTTGACAGAATGTAAATTGCAAGAAATGAAAGTGCTGAAAGTAAATTGGCAGAAACTTAAATGGCAAGAAAAGTAAATTGCTGAAACTTAAAGAGCAAGGAACTAAAAGAGCTAAAACTTAAATTGCAAGAAATATAAATAATTGAATCTTAGAGTGCAAGAAAGTAAAATTGCAGAATCTAAATTGCAAAGAAACTTAAATTGCATGAATTATAAAGGGAATTGGGTGCAGGGGATCAAAACAACAGTAAACAATTTCAGATTAAAGTAAACTCAGAGTGATCTAAATTGAAGAAATTCAAAGGAAATAATTCATCAGGGATTGGAGATATCATAACCCATCATGAATCAAATGGGTTTCAACTCCTTTCTCAATCATATGATTAGATCTATGGCGGATTGAAATTGATTGGATCCTGATTCTTTGGCAATCCAATCTCTCTAATCACAAATAATCTTGCCAATTCCTTGATCTAATTGTTATGAGAAGAGTTAGAGCATATTCTCTTATCCATAAGCCACACAAATTCTCAAAATCTCAATTCCTCCCGAATGGTGTTGGTTAGGAGAATTGTGAAGGATAGAGCTCAAATTCTAATGCAAGTGATTCCCTTTCCGAGGCTCACACAAGCATTCAGCTGAATTAAACCCCCTTCCGGAGTGAATAATTCACAATCAAAATAGAAGATATCTTATAGCTACCCAAGCAGATTGAGAAGAAGAAGAATTTTATTGATTCATTATGATTACAATAGAGCTCCTCTCCCTAATGAATTTGGGGTTTAGTTCATCATCGCTCAAGTAAACCAGAAAATAGAAAATTGTAGAAAAATACAGAAGAGAAAAAAATACAAAAGAAGGTTAAGTGTAGAGTTTCCCAATTTAGGTCCCTAACACCCTAGCCTTCCAGATCTGGTAGCCTCTTTTCTAAATCAAATTCTCCTCTATTTATACACTTTCCAATTCAGTCTTCAAGTCCTTGGATTGGACTTTTTGGCCTCTGTTGAAGCAAGCTAAAACGGGTCTTAGTTATCTGAAGAGGGGCATTTGGTAATTTATGTTCATGATTTGTATGGGTGCCTAATTGCCTTGGAGCTGGTGTCAACTTTAGTGCTCAACGTTTGCAAGAAAACGTTGAGGCAAACGTTCTTTTGAAAAGAGTGAGCATTGGCACCAACGTTTGACTCAACGTTGGTGCACCAACATTTTTCCATCCACGCGTGCGCATCGCTCATGCGTACGCGTCAAAACAGCATTTTACGCGTGTGCGTCGCTCACCTGTTTGCGTGTCTGGCCAAAATCTGCATCCACGCATATGAGACGCATGCGTGTCGATGCAAGTTTTCCAACTCCAATTTTGGGCTTCTCATCGAGGACGTTGGTGGAAGCGTTTGAGGCAATGTTGGACCCCCAACGTTCTCTTGGTCACGCGTTCGCGTGACCCACGCGTGCACGTGAATGGTCAATTTTGCCATTTCACGCGTGCGCGTAGCTCATGTGTATGCGAGAATTACACTTCCATGCATACGCGTCATTGACGCATACGCGTTGCCTAAAATTTTTCAGCTCCAGATTTGAAAATTTTTGAGGACGTAGGAGGTAACATTGATTCACCAACGTTGGCACCCAAATTTGCACTAACGTTTCCAGCAACATTGGTGGCCAATGTACCCCCTTCTCCTCCAACATTTGAGGTAACATTGGTGAGCCAACTTTGGCCACCAACATTACTTCTTCTACTTCTTCCTATGCTTCTTTCTTGCTTCTTTCTTGCTTCTTTTCCACCTATTATCAATCAAACAATTGCATCAAAGTTTGCTATAATCACAAGGTGTTTGCATCACTCATAACATTAAGTAAAATTTGCATGAAACCTTATGAAAAAGCACATAAATAACCATGTTTAATTGAATCAAGGGATGCATGAAATTCCAATCCAATTACTTATTTATTGCGTAAGAAAGTGCATGAAATCTAATGAAAACAAATAAAAAATGCTTGTGAAACTACCCTAAGATGACTTGTCATCAACTCCCAGGATCTTTCATCTTTTGGGGAAGCTTCTTTTCTATAATGGTACTACATTCCTCAATGAGCACCATAGTTTCCTTTTCTCCCTAGTTTCTTTTTCTTGTCATGAGCTCCTTTAGAAACTTGGCATAGAGTGGCATTTGTTCTAATGCCTCAACAAAAGGTATGTTGATTTGAAGCTTCTTAAAGATCTCCAAGAACCTAGAAAACTGGATGTCCTTTTCGTCCTTCCTCAACCTTTATGGATAGGGTGCTTTTGGTACATATGGCTTTAGGACTTGCTTTGGTTGGGGTGATTTAGGTGTCTCTTCCTTTTCTTTGCTTTGCTTCTTGGTTTCTGGGTCACTTGCAGCTTTTTCTTCATGCTTGTTGTGACTTGAGGATGTCTCCTCCATAACCTTCTCACTCCTTAATGTGATGGCCTTGCATTCTTCTCTTGGGTTGGCCATGGTATCACTAGGAAATGTGTGTGTAAGCATTGGTATCTGTTTAGACAAGCGCCCTAGTTGTACTTCCAGTTTTGAAATTGCTGCCCTTTGGTTCCTCATGTTGGATATGGCCTCCTCTTGGTTTGCAACTATCTTCTGTTCAGCTTGCACTTGTCTCTCTACAACAGTGGCAATACTCCCTGTCAACTGTGCCATAGCAACCTCCAATCTTGCAAAGTTGTTGCTGATATCACATGGTTGTAGGGTTGAGGATGATGCATCTTGAGAGTGGTTGTTGATTGGAGTGGTAGGATCTATTGTTGCTTGATTGATGGTTGGAATTGTGGTTGTTGTATTGGTTAAAGTGGTATGGTTTGTGATCTTGGTTGTGGTTCTGTTGGTTTTTCCACCCAAAATTTGGGTGGTTATTCTAACCTCCGTTGTATGTTTTGGCATTGGGATCATATGGTGGTCTGGAAGAATTGTTCACATAGTTGGCTTGCTCCCATTTACATTCAACTTCTGGAGTATCTTCTTCTTATGGAGGTGCTTGAGCTTGAACAGCTGAGACTTAGTTCTTCTTCATCTGCTTGGTTAGGGCCGCTAATTGAGCTGTGATCACCTTGTTTTGAACCAGCAGAGCATCCAATGAATTGAGCTCCATCATTCCTCTTTTTTGAGTTCTATCAAAGGCATAGAAATACTCGTTGTTGGCAACAGTTTCTATGATGTCTATGGTCTCCTCAATTGTCTTCTTCTTGTTCAGAGAGCCTCCAAAAGAGTGATCTAGGGCATTCTTTGACTCATATGATAGCCTCTCATAGAAGATGTGCAATTGCACCCATTCATCGAACATGTCTGGAGGGCATTTTCGTGTCAACTCTTTATATCTCTCCCATGCTTCAAAGAGAGTTTCCTTATCTTGTTGTCTAAAGGTTTGCACCTTATCTCTCAATCTATTGACTCTTTGTGGAGGGTAGAATCTCGCTAAGAACTTGTTCACAACATCCTCCCAAGTTGTCAGACTCTCCTTAGGAAATGATTCCAACCACTTTGATACTTTATCTCTAAAAGAGAAAGGGAATAGTAGCAGCTTATAGGTGTCCGGGTGGACACCATTAGCCTTTACTGTATCACAAATTCTCAAAAATGTGGTTAGTTGGTTGTTGGGGTCTTCTTGAGCACTTCCTCCAAATGATCAGTTGTTTTGAACAAGGGTGATGAGTTAGGATTTTAACTCAAAATTGTTAGCATGGATGGTTGGTTTTAGAATGCTGCTTCCATAATTTCCTGGATTTGGGTTGATGTAGGAGCCTAGAACTCTTCTCTCCTGCACCACATGGTTACCAGCACCTTCCCCAACATGATTATGTATCTCTTCCTCCATAGTAATGTCCAGATCTTCCTCCACTGCTTCCTCTCCAACTACTCCTTTGCCTCTTGCTTCCCTCCTTAGTCTAAGAAAGGTCCTCTCAGGTTCACTATCAAAAGAGGATGAAGTTTCTCCTCTTCTACTTGTCATACATTCAATAAATAGCAAGCAGAAGACAAGTGAAGGAATCACTCTTGTTAAGACTTATGGTTAGTTTGATTGGTACAACTGATCAAACAGTTAGTGGATTAGTATGCTAAAATGGAAATATACAGTTAATCAACTGAATCTCAGATGCTCAAAAAAAATATAAGAACTGAAATTAAAAGAATTAACAAGGTAAAAAAATGTTTAATCTAAATACCCATCAATTTAGTCATTGTCAATTTCAAACCAATCCCCGGCAACGGTGCCATAAAACTTGATGACCGAAATTCACTCCCCATATAAAATGAATCCGTTCTTTGGCAAGCGCACCAAATTATCATCAAGTAATAACCCACTAGGAGTGGGGGTCGAATCCCACAGAGATTGGTTGATTGAGCAGTTTTAATTAACGGGTGAATTAGTCAAGCTAATTAAGAGTGATTATTGCAAACAGAATTCTAAATCAGCAGAAATGTAAATGGCTCAAAAGTAAAGAAAAGCAATAAAGTGTAGAAAAGTAAATAGCAAGAATGTAAAGTGCTGAAATATAGATGACTGAATATTAAATGGGGAATGGGTAATAGCAGAAATTAAAGCAAAGCTATAAAGAATAGGAAAGATAAGGATAGGGGAAATTCATTGGGATTAGGAGATATTGCACTCTTTGGATTAAATTCAGCTCATCTCATTTTTAATCATGCAACTCATTGACCTCTTGGCAATCATGATTGATTGAACCCCAATTCATTGGTGATTCAATCTCTCAAATCTTGATAATCAGCCAATTCCTTGGTCTAATTGCTCATAAAGAGAGATATGCTTGGTCCCTGATTATGCCCCCCACATCCTCATAGATCCAAATAGTGGGTGGATTATATGTCACCATATCCAATCCCAAAACCCATATCTACTCAAGTGTGAGAAGGGATTTCAAGCATGGTTTCATGTTTCCTTTTCTAAGGTTCCCATGAAACCCATTTTGCATTCAACCTCTCTCCCAAGATGATTAAACACTAGCATGAAGAACAAAATTCCTTCTAGCAAATCAAAAAGAAGATGAAGAGAAGAAGAAATTCACTATCATTAATCCATCAAGTACAACAGAGCTCCCTCTCCCAATGGGAGGGAGTTTAGTGACGTGAGCGGAAATTGGCAGATTAAGAACTAATTAGAGAAATGGCGTTGTGAGTACAGTTCTTAACCGGCAAAAATCCACTCGTCAATTTAGAAAAGATTTGTCACAAATTTTAGAAATAAAATACTAGGAGTATGAGTCCCCAGGTCGTCTCCTAACGAGTTGCAAGAAGATGTGCTATTTTATCAATCAGAGGTTTTCAAAAGGGGTTTTGAATTTGATGAACAGAAAATTAAATTAGAGAATTTATATGATTTAAATAAAATTCTTGACTGGGAGAAGCTTAATTGGAAGTTCTATCCTTGTTAGAATTTTATCAAGAGCAATTAATAATTAGTCATTGTTTACATTTAGTTAACCCTCAACGAATGAAGGAAAGTCAAATTAAAAGTCAACTTCTATTCACGAGTCCTAATCCTTTCCCTTGGGAAGGATTAGAGTTAGTGACTAACAGGCCAACCAACAATGAACCAATTACAATTGAACTCTTGAGTATTCTAACTCAAGGTTCTCCTTTTAATCATCTCCCAATCAAGTTGGGGGACTACTCCATCATCATAATTGTAAACTTCACAAAATCAATAGGGAAAATAAGAGAAGACATAATAAATAATAATGAAAGAGATTAATTAAAAGTAAAAATAGTCTTGTATTAATAAACTATGAAAAATAATCCAATGTCAACTCTGGATAAATTAAGAATATGGAAGAGTGAATGAAAAGTAAAATAACAAGCTATAATGACTAGTACCGAAGGTAGACTCTTCTCAAAAGCTAAAGCCCAAAATCTTCAAAATCCTAATTTATGAATGTTCAAGAGAGAAACCTAGGGGAAGGAGTAAATTCAGATCTAAAAACTTGAAATTATGCTGAATGAATTGTTGTTTTGTCTCTGCATGTTCCCTGGCTCTAATCTGTGTTTCTGGGCCGAAAACTAGGTTAAAATATGGCCCAAAATCTGCGCCAGCGACTTCTGAAATTCTGCAGATCGCGCACGTCACGCGGCCGCGTCGTCCACGCGTTCCCGTCACTCAGTGTTTCTCGTACCACGCGTGCGCGTCGTCTACGCATTCGTGTCGTTCGTGCAGCTTCCAATCCGCGCGGTCGCGTCAGGCACACGAGCGCGTCACTATGATTTCTTCCATTTCGCGCGGTCGCATAAGCCATGTGACCGCATGACTTCTCGCTGGTCATCTCCTCAAATCCTTGTATTCCTTCCACTTTTGCATGCTTCTTCTTCATTTCTTACGCCATTCCTGCCCTATGAAGCCTGAAACACTTAACACACAGATCACGGCATCGAATGGTACAAAGAAAGATAAAAATATACAACTAGCAGGTCTTTAGGAAGCAAGTTATCAATCATAGAATATTTTTAGGAAGGAATTGTAAATGCATGCAAATCATATGAATAAGTGGGTGAAGACTTGATATAACCACACAATTAAATACAATATGAATAATAAAATAGCGGTTTATCATTTAGCTACTCATAGCTGATAGAATAGTACAAGAGATGGAAGAGATGAAGTGAAGTGTAAAGGTAAAACTAAAATTAACTTGCCAATCCAACCCCCTTTTTCAGTACTTCTAGGGGTTATTTATACTACTCCTATCACTAGAATTAAGAAAATACAAAAGAGAAAAGAAAATTACAACTAAAAAGGAGAAAGAAAAACTCATAAAAGGAAGCATGTGCCTGGCGTGTGGTTGGCGTTTGAGTGGCGTGCCATGCCTAGCTTCTCAACTTGGCTTGGCGCGCCATGCCTGGCTTGCAAGTAGCACACTTTCTCCATCAACCACTCTGGCATTCCACGCCTTCGTGGCCAAGTGACACACTCAGGGTCTTCCCTTTTACTCTTCTTCTCTAGAACCTTGAACCAGCATAATATACACTCCATCCATCCTTTCTGAAAACAACACTGGCCTGCCACGCCCAGTAGGTGGCCTGCCATGCCCTTGATAATGCTTCAATCTTCTTTTCTGGAAAATAACACTGGCGTGCCATGCCCAGTAGGTGGCGTGCCACGCCCTTTGATAGTGCATGAATGAGAAGTGACAGGCGTGCCACACCCAGCATTCAAGTGGCATGCCCCTAGTTATCTTACCCTGGCGTGCCATGCCTTAAGTCTCAAGTTGCACACCTAGTCTTCTTCTCCCTTGGGTGCTAAAGTTGGCGTGCCACGCCTTCGACATCAAGTTGCACGCCCAGTGTTGGTGTTTAAGCTTCTTCAAGAATTAGCGTGCCATGTCTGGGACCCAAGTGGCACACCCAAGTCAAGAGTAAGGTTGGCGTGCCACGCCTTCGATATCAAGTGGCACGCCCAGTGTTGAGCTTTCAAGTCCCCCTTCTGGACCAATGAACTGGCGTGCCACGCCTTCGAGTTCAAGTGGCACGCCCATAGTGTATGAGGGGGTTGGCGTGCCATGCCCCTTTTGTGGTCTTCAAACTTGCGCTCTGGAAAGTATAGTTGGCGTGCCACGCCTAGCCCTGGCGTGCCACGCCCATGTTATAGCCCTTTTTGTCCCTTTGCTGGAGTTTATAACTGGCGTGCCACGCCTGGCCATGGCGTGCCATGCCCTTTGTACTTCTTTTCCCTGGTGTGCCACGCCTGGCCTTGGCATGCCACCCCCATAGTGAGCTCCATGGACTTCTTCTCTGAAAAATTATGCTGGCGTGTCACGCCCTCGATGTCAAGTGGCATGCCCCTTACAGTTCTTTCACTTTGCCTTATGGAATTGTCAACTGGCGTGCCGCGCTCCATTGCTGGCGTGCCACGCCCATACTAATTGGTGGCGTTTGTACCAAGTGGCACGCCCAGCTTCACACGCTTAGCTTCTTTTTCTTGATTCCTCTTTCCTTTGTTTCTCTTTTCACCTGAAATTCAACACAAACTCATTTCAAAGCAATGTACCATAATATTCACCATTTACTTCATGACATTGCATTGATGGAATGAGATTATGCTCTTTTTATGGTCCTTTTGAATAAGAGAAAGAGGTAAATGATGCAAGTCATCAAGCACTTAACCAAATGGGCAGCGAGGACATCTGGAACCCCCATTCCCATATACGGCCGCCATATAAACTGCATATTAGTTACCAAGAGGCCGATTAGAAAAATTATTCTTCTGAATAAAAATATTGGACATTAATGGTTACAACTTACATCGTCAACTCCCATGTCATCGAGTCCTTGCCTAAAATGCGTAGTAGGCCGCCGTATATATCTTATATGTCGGCGCCATTGCCTCTACCTAACAAAAAACAATAATAATAATAATAATAATAATAATGATGATGATGATGATGATGATAATAATCATAATAATAATAATAATAATAATAATAATAATAATAATACCGTCGCGCGAGTGGGATACCAACATCGCCAAGCTGATCACAGGATATAGGTGCCAGAAGTGGGATACGCTCCCACGCCCAAACAAAAAGCAGTATCAGTGGGCCATCCATCTCTTTGCAGTTGTATCGTGATGCACGACACAACGATCTGTGTAGGTGTACCAGACTGGCTACCCCCAACTGTATGCTGAAATCCGGTGAAAATCCTGAAGTAGCGGTGATGCACGAAAACTTGTCTCTCAACAAATTTTCCTTCGGCAAGTATACCGAATTGTCGTCAATTAAAACTCACAATAGAGTGAAGTCGAATCCCACAGGGATTGATTGGTCAAGCAACTTTAGTTGGAAGAGTGTGCTAGTTGAGCTAAACAGAAATTTAGTTGAGATTTGCAGAAAATTAAATGGCGGAAAAGTAAATTGCAGAAAATAAATTGTAGAATCTTAAATGGGAGTTTGGGGAGATGAGCATAAAGATAAATGGCAGAAAGTAAAGAGAATGGGTAAGATCAGAAATGGGGGATTCATTGGGCTTAGGAGATGCTGCATTCTCCGGATCAAGTTCATTCTCATCTCTTCCTCAATCAATGCATTCATTGATCTCCTTGATAATCTTAGATGATTGGATCCCAATTCCTTGGCAACCCAATCTCTCTAAGCTTGAACAATTGCCCAATTCCTTGATTTAATTGCTCATGGAAAGATATGAAGTATGGTCACTGATTATACCACATGTATTTCCAAATCAAAGTGTTGGGAGGATTACATGTCACTATATCCGCCCAAACCCCAATTTGGTCCAACATGAAAAAGTATTTCTAGCATGATCTCCTCATCCCTTTTCCAAGGCTCAGAGGAGATCCAATTATGGAGAATTTCTTTTCCAAGACAACTAACCAATTGAATTAAGATCGAAAGCTTTCTAGTAAATCAAGAGAAAAGAAAGAAGAAGAAGAATGCAAACTATAATTGATCCATCAAATTACAACAGAGCTCCCTAACCCAATAAAAGGAGATTTAGTTGTTCATAGCTCTGGAAAGGGAAAATAATGAAGAAAAATACATTCTAGAGTGACTAAAAGTGCAGAAAAGTAAATATACAAGGTGTAGTTCTCCAAAAGTGCCAAACTCTCTAGTTCAAAACTACTCCTATATATACTACTCTTCTTGATCTTCTAGTTAGTTCTTCAAGTCTTGGATATGGGCCTTTGATCTTGTGTTGAAGCAGTTATAATCTTCAGTGGGCTCAGCTTTGTTTGCAGAAAAGTGTGAGTTAGGCATGGACGTTAGTTAGGACGTTAGTGGTGTTAACGTTAAGTGAAAATGTGGGTTCGAGAACGTTAGTGACGATCACCTTTTTCATTAACGTTCCAACCCAAAATGATCTACGATATCTTCAATGTTAGTGGCACTAACGTGACCACTATCGTTGCCTCTTGGTCTTTCGCAAACATTATTGGAACTCACCTTTTCCAATAATGTTGCCTTTTGCCCCCTTTCCCTATGTTAGAGTTCACGTTAGTATAACTAACGTGACTCTTAACGTGGGCATGCCTAAGCTTCGAGAGCGTTAGTGACACTTACCTTTGTCACTAAAGCTCCAAATGCCCATTCTTCCCACGTTAGAGTTCACGTTAATTGGATTAACGTGGCCACTAACGTGGTAGTGATTGCCATCTCCAATGTTAGTGACAAAGGTGATTGTTACTAACGTTGGCTTACATGCTTAGCTCCACGTTACTTCTCACGTTAGTGGTCTTAACGTGACCACTAACGTGGACACTCTTAGGTTAGTCCAACATTAATGACAAAGGTGAGTGTCACTAACGTTGGTAATTGATTCCTCATCCCACATTAGAGTTCACGTTAATTAGGTTAACGTGACTCTTAACGTGGCTTAATTTGTGCCTTTGTGGAATGTTAGTGGCATTCACTTTTACCACTAACGTTGGAGTTCCTCTTTTCCTCCACGTTAGCTACCACGTTAATGTAGTTAACGTGACAACTAACGTGGGCTATGATGGCTTCGAAGGCATTATTGGTGATCACCTTTTCCATTAACGCTACAAGCTTGTCCCCATTCCACGTTAGTGGTCACGTTAATTAGATTAACGTGGCTGCTAACGTGGCTCCTTCTAGCTTCTTTTGTCCTGAAATCAAGCAATTAAAGTGCATCTAAGCTTTGTTCCTAGTCATGAGATTATGCATCATCAATTATATCATTTAATTCCCGCTTAATCCTCATGAAATCATGTAAAGTTCACAATAATTGCTTGAATCAAGGTGTAAGTGTATTTTCATCCAAAACTTGCTTATTTCCTAAGAAAATGCATGAAACTACCCTAAAACAGTAAAGAAAAGGTCAGTGAAATTGGCCTAGATGCCCTGACATCACAACACCTAACTTGAAGCTTTCTTGTCCCTAAGCAAGTATTGAAACATAAGAGAAACGAATGAAAGAACAAGATAAACAAATAATTATTATAGAAGTTCAAATCCTTGGTTTGTGGGGTTTCATGCATAGCAACTTAGGTTTATTCCTTCATTGGTTTTCAGGCCTTTATCATGCCCTTGAACACTCACTTGATTGCATCCTTTGAGACTTCCTATTTATTGATCCTCCCTTCTTTTCCAGGTTTTATTGCATTCTTTTTAGGCTAAGTGCTTTGTGAGAGGGCGACTCTTTATGATAAGCTTTTAGCCAACACTCCCGAACCAGTTGGTTCAAGGTGCTAGGTGTTAAGACACCCCTAAGAACTTACTCCCTCAAGTCTCTTTCCCCCACACATACACAATACAAGCACATGGTTTGTTATTTTTTTCTTTCTTGAGACCTTGGTGTCCAGCACCTCTTTGGGTTACTAAGTGCTCTGTAGCAAAGGTTGCTCTTAATGGTGGACTTTCAGCTGATAATCCTGGATTAGTTAACCCAAGTTACCAGGTGATAAGTGATGAACGGATAATTTATACGCTTTTTGGCATTGTTTTTAGTATGTTTTAGTTGGTTCTTATTATATTTTTATTAGTTTTTAGTTAAAATTAACTATTCTAGACTTTACTATGAGTTTGTGTATTTTTCTGTGATTTCAGGTATTTTCTGGCTGAAATTGAGGGACCTGGGCAAAAATCTGATTCAGAGGCTGAAAAGGACTGCAGATGCTGTTGGATTCTGACCTCCCTGCACTCGAAGTGGATTTTCTGGAGCTACAGAAACCCAATTGGCGCGCTCTAAACTGCGTTGGAAAGTAAACATCCTGGGCTTTCCAGCAATATATAATAGTCCATAGTTTTCCCGAGATTTGATGGCCCAAACTGGTGTTCCAAATCAGCTCAAGACTGTCTGGCGTTAAACGCCGGAACTGGCACAAGAATGGGAGTTAAACGCCCAAACTGGCACAAAAGCTGGCGTTTAACTCCAAGAAGAGCCTCTACACGAAAATACTTCAATGTTCAGCCCAAGCACACACCAAGTGAGCCCAGAAGTGGATTTTTATGTCATTTACTCATCTTTGTAAACCCTAAGCTACTAGTTCTCTACAAATAGGAACTTTTGCTATTGTATTAGACATCTTGGTAGCTATCTTTGAGTAGTCTTATGCTATCTTAGATCATGGGGGCTGGCCTCTCGGCCATGCCTAGACCTTGTACTTATGTATTTTCAACGGTGGAGTTTCTACACACCATAGATTAAGGTGTGGAGCTCTGCTGTACCTCGAGTATTAATGCAATTACTATTGTTCTTCTATTCAATTCAGCTTATTCTTGTTCTAAGATATAAACTTGCGATTGTGAGGCGTTAGTGACAGACGCAAAAGAATCACTGGATTCTATTCCGACATGATCGAGAATCGACAGCTGAATAGCCGTACTGTGACAGAGCGCGTTGAACATTTTCACTAGAGGACGGGACTGTAGCCATTGACAACAGTGATGCCCAACATACAGCTTGCCATGGAAAGGAGTAAGAAGGATTGGATGAAGACAGTAGGAAAGCAGAGAGACGAAAGGGACAGAGCATCTCCATATGCTTATCTGAAATTCTCACCAATGAATTGCATAAGTATCTCTATCTTTATTTTATGCTTTATTCATAAATCATCTATAACCATTTGAATCTGCTGCCTGACTGAGATTTACAAGATGACCATAGCTTGCTTCATACAAACAATCTCCGTGGGATCGACCATTACTCGTGTAAGGTTTATTACTTGGACGACCCAGTGCACTTGCTGGTTAGTTGTGCGAAGTTGTGATAAAGAGTTGAGATTGCAATTGAGCGTACCATGTTGATGGCGCCATTGATGATCACAATTTCGTGCACCAATAAGGGGCCCCTAAGAGCTTATTCATCAAAGCATATCCCTTGCACAAGAACACCACAGACATATGCCGCAATATTCAAACCCTTGGTGCCTAGCCCTATTTCTTATTGTTTTTCTTTCCTTTTCAAACTCCTATTGTTCTTTCTCTTCTCTTATTAGGATCTTATTGTTTGGTTAGTCTCATAGGGTGTGCCTTAAGCGTGTGAATTGGAGCATATAGCTGCCTATACACCTTGTTGGTGAACCAACTTAGCTAATCAATGACCCTACCACAAACATTCAGAATTTGCTCCACAAAATAAGTCCACTCTTGTTTTTAATAACATTTTCTTTTTAATTGACTTAGAAGGACAAGCATACATATAAGCAAGATGACAATGAAAACTAGGGGCCTAGACCAAGCACTGAGACTTAAACAATGAAAACCATTGATGATCACAATTTCGTGCACCAAGTTTTTGGCGCCGTTGCTGTGTATTGTTTGAGTTTGGACAACTGACGGTTCATCTTGTTGCTTAGATTAGGTATTTTTTAGAATTTTTAAGAATGAATTCTAGTGTTTCAAGGTGATGTTCTTATCATCACCAAAGCTGATTGATCTTCATCAATTTAGCTCTTGAATGTA